>NC_069504.1:56585625-56720625 GCF_027579735.1 Bombina bombina | reverse complement strand
TAAGAGTAGGTGTTAAATCATCTTTTTATTATGCACTTGTTAATTATGCAATTCTACTGCAGTGAGTGGTCCTTTAAAGGGACAGTGTCCTGTAAAATAGTTTTCCCCTTAATGTATTTCCAATGACTTGTTAGAACACCTAAAGGAGTATAAAAATGTATGAGAATATTGCCATTTAGGTTTATTTGTGTATATGAAATAGCTGGTTTTGATGTTTAAAACCACAACTCAGTAAAATGGGTAGAGCTTGCAAGTACAATCCGATGTCATCATTTTATCACTTTCTGTACACAAACATGATTCCTTATCTTGTCTGTATATCAAAGCTAAATACCACAATGGAAAAACAAAATGTATGCTTACCTGATAAATGTATTTCTTTCCTGGCATGGAGAGTCCACTAATCCATTCTAATTACTAGTGGGAATTCAACTCCTGGCCACCAGGAGGAGGCAAATAACACCCCAGCAGAGCTGTTAAGCATCACTCCTACTTCCCATAAGCACCCAATCATTCAGCCGAAGGAATATGAAAAAGAGAAGATGACACAAGGGTTTAGAGGTGCGTGAGGTTTATACAAAAAAAGCACTTTCAATAGCTTCAGACGCTCCTTGAAAACTCACCTATTCAGAGAGGCGTAACCATCTCTCCTCCATCTCTCATCCCAACCAAACTAATACATGAACTGCCTGACTCACTGCTGCAACTACAACCGATGTGACAAGCTACCCCCAACCTTATGTCTCTGCACCCTAAACCTGTAGACTGAGCTCTCCGGAGCTGGGCCCTCTTCCTCCTGTACTAGATTTGTTTAGTTTTATTTTGTATTTTATCACAAATCTTTGTCATTGTATACCCCTATCACTGTACATAGCGCTACGGAATATGGCGGCGCTATACAAATGATAATAATAATAATGCAAATGTAATAATATATTTTCATTTTGTTGAGACATATATACTAATTAAGTAAATGTTTAGATTAATTGTTAACAATAATTAGTGCATAATGGTCCTTTAACAGTTCTGCTGGGGTGTTCTTTGTCTCCTCCTAGTGGCTAGGAGTTGAATTCCCACTAGTAATTAGAATGGATTTTTGGATTTTCCATGCCATTGGAAAGAAATAAAGATTTTATTCCGCATTTTTCCCACACCCTACTAGGAGTGTAAATTATTCTGCTTGCTTAATTTACATTGCTTGTCAATAGCCTGGAGTTAAAGGGACAGTCTAGTATAAATTAAACTTTCATTATTCAGATAGGACTTGTAATTTTTATCAACTTTCCAATTTACTTTTATCATCAAATGTGCTTTTTTCTCTTGGTATTCTTAGTTTAAACTAAACATAGGTAGGCTCATATGCTAATTTCTAAGCCTTTGAGGGCTGCCTCTTATCACATGCTTTTTAAATCTCTTTTCAACACAAAGAGACAGAAAGTACACGTGGGCCATATAGATAACACTGTGTTCAGGCACAGGGGGTTATTTAAGATTTAGCACAAAACAATGCTAATTTTAAGACAATAGATAATAAACAGTCACAGTCATGTGATCAGGGGGCTGGAAGAAGGTTCCTAGATACAAGGTAATCACAAAGGTAAAAAGTATATTAATAAAACTGTGTTGGTTATGCAAAACTGGAGAATGGGTAATAAAGGGATTATCTATCTTTTAAAACAATAACAATTCTATGGTAGACTGTCCCTTTAAGGATATAAACTTTCAGTACAAGGAGGAGGATACCACAGGCTAAATCAGTAATTTCAAAGGCAGAAAAAAGGCTAGAGGAGCTATTTGTAAACAATATAACACACCCACACTCATATTACGAGTTTTGCGTTACGGCTTTTAACGCTGAGAAAATGGCAATTAAAGCGTAAAAGCAGTAACGCAGCTATTGGGAGTCGTGTCGGTATAGCTATACCGCAAGCATTTTAGCCTGTAACGCAACGTCCATCCTGCACTCAAAAAAAATGACGTTTTTGCCTGGAATTTCCATAGCGCCGGTATTACAGGTTGTGCGGTGAGGCTAAAATGTTTGCATTACAGCCTATACCGACACGATCCATACCGGCATCTGAAAGCAGTAGTTATGGGTTTAGTAAAACAAAAATGTTTCACAAAACTCATAACTAACATGTTACAAAGTACACCAACACCCATAAACTACCTATTGACCCCTAAAATGCCACCCTCTCACATCGCAAACACTATATTAAACCTATTAACCACTAATCTACCACTCCTGACTTCACCGCCACTATAATAAAGTTATTAACCCCTATTCCGCCACTCCTATAATAAAATTAACTCCTATTCCGCAGCTCCCCAAACACTATAATAAAGTTATTAACTCCTAAACCTCCGGGCCCCCCACATCGCCGCTACTCAGTGGCGTATTTAGGCTTTGTGCTGCTCTAGGCACTCAAAATTCTGCTTCTGCTGCCCCCCCCAGCCAAAGGTTTTGGCCTTTTTTCCCCTTAATATTTTTTAGGGTCGGTGTGTGAAATGTTTTTTTCTTTTTTTTCCCCATAACAATTCAAAAGAAAAACTTCTATCTAAACTCTATCCAAAACTAGGTGCCCTGTACAGAAACAAATCCTGCCTAAGCCCTACAGTAAAGGAAAAGATTGTACAGCAAATGCTGATGCCTATCATGGATTATGGGGACGTAGTATATGCACCTGCACCGCTAACTTACCTTAATAAACTTAATATGTTGTATAACTCGTTCTGCCGCTTTGTGCTACAATGTAACTACAGGACCCACCATTGTGAAATGCTAAAAGAACTAAACTGGCTGTCGCTAGAATCCAGACGCACCATCCATCTTTCCTGCCTTGTGTTTAAGAGCTTTTCTGGGAAGCTCCCACCCTCCCTGAGCAGAATGCTCTGCCCTGCTATTCCCACCTCCCATAACCCCCAATCCAGTACCAGCACATTATTTAGCTTGCCTCAATACAAAAAGAAAGCAGCTCGATCCTCTTTTTCCTACAGAGCGCCACAGTTATGGAACGACCTCCCGCACACTTTCAAACCTTCCCCAAGCCTAATATCCTTTAAGAGATCCCTCTCTACATATCTCAAAACAGAATGCACCTGTCATGGTTAGTTATATATTTCCTACCTGATCTATGTTAAATTTTGCATATATTGTGTATTATTATTGTTTTTGTATTATTGTACCCTATTGTATCAATGCAATGTTTTGTGGACCCAGGACATACTTAAAAACAAGAGAAATCTCAATGTATCCTTCCTGGTAAAATATTTTATACATAATAATAATAAAAACAATAATAGGCAATTTATTGTAGGCTAGGAGGGTTTTTATTTTGGGGAGGCTTTTTTATTTTCATAGGGCTATTAGATTAGGTGTAATTGTTTTTATTTTTGATAATTTTGTTTATTATTTTTTGTGTAAGCTTAGTGTTTATTTTTTTAGATTTTTTTAATTTTTTTCGTAGTGTTAGGTTTTGTTAAATGTGTAATTTAGATTTTTAGAATAATTATGTTAGGTTAATTTATAGTCTAAAATAAGGTTTATTTTTATTTCACAGGTAAGTTTTTATTTATTTTAAGATAGCTATGTTGCAATTTTAATTTAAAGTTAGTGGGTGTTAGGTTTAGGGGTTAATAGTTTAATTTAGTGTTTTGCGATGAAGGGGGGGGTGGCAGTTTAGGGGTTAATGGGTTTATTTAGTGGCGGCGATATGGGAGGCCGGAGGTTTAAGGGTTAATAGCTTTATTATAGTGGCCGCGATGTTGGGGAGCGACGGAATTGGGGTTAATAACTTTTATTAGTGTTGGCGATGTCGGGAGCGGCAGATTAGAGTATAATAGCTTATTAGGTGTCGGCGATGTCGGATTAGGGGCGTTTAAACGGAACTTTTTTTTTTTTTTAGACATCAATGTGGTTGCGTTACGGAGATTTTTCATTCACACTTCAGGTGTTAGGTTTTTTTCTAACACTCTCTCCCCATTGATGTCTATGGGGGAAAGCGTGCACGAGCACGTCAAAGCAGCCCTTGGATTTTGTGCATTATGGAGCTTATTGCCACCATATCGCACTCACAAGGAGGCTTTTCAATAACTCGTAATGGCAGCGCTATGGATGGTGAAATAACGCAACTTTTGTGGTGTTAGTTTCGCACCCTGTTTAACGCAAAACTCGTAATCTAGGTGTCAGTCAGGTAAAAAGGTCTCATTAGGAACAAATTAAAGAGGACATTTTTTAGGGTAATCTATCCCTTTAAGCTCTTTGCAATATATCTAACGTGTTTGAATGAATTTAAAACACATTTAAGATTTCTTCGCCAACAAGGTCCACTAAAACCCTGACCTAGGAGCAGCCTGGGCTGAGAAGGAACACTAGTTATAGAACTTGTTGGACTTATGCACTATTTATCCATATCACATTTGATTGACTGATTATTCATAAACTTTTTTTTTCTCCCTCTTTTGGGTGCATTTAATATTCTATGATGTTTTTGCATACACAGCAGCAAGCGACGACACTACCATTTTCAAAAGCGTGTTTTCAAAACTTAACCCTTTGAGTGCCAACGACGGCTCTG
Source organism: Bombina bombina (assembly GCF_027579735.1). NCBI lineage: Eukaryota > Metazoa > Chordata > Amphibia > Anura > Bombinatoridae > Bombina > Bombina bombina. Next base: position 56,716,048 of record NC_069504.1, on the reverse strand, counting down.
AGCCATCACAGAGTTTCCCACTTGGGTGCCAACAACGACTCAGAGCCGTCGCTAGCACTCTCCCACCTTGAGGGAGATCTGGGGGCTCCCACCCGCTCCTACTCCGGCAATCGTGCCTGTAAAAGTGACAGGCATCACCGGGCTTCCCGTTTTGCGTGATGACATCACTGCGCAACTTTATTAACAAAATGACAGTTAAGTATAGGAAAAGGGGGCATGCTGCTTAGAAGCCTGTATCTCAGGCATCTAAGCAGCTACAGACACCCAAGACCCACCGTTGGAAAGGTAATCGCCAATTTTCCAACAGTATAAATCTTGGGGATCTGGGCTAAAAAATAAAAGTTAAAAAAAAAATAATATAAAAAAATAAAATAAAACAGTGCTTAGCACTCAAAGGGTTAACCAATAACTTGTAATAAGCGCAAATACTGCACTACTACCGTTTTGCCCTCAATATGCTTTGGTTAAACAACAACTTGTTATACCTGATGTAGCTTTATTGTTTGTACGAGCAAAAGTAACACCCAGTAAGTAACAGCCATTAAGTAAATTTGCTTATTTTAGTACAATGCAAACTTACAATCTTCCTATCTTTTCATAAGCCAAGGAGTGAAAGTTCCTACACGTCACGTTCTTGGGAAACTTGCCCTGTGAATGTTGTGCCATAGATTTGTTGAATGTGACATAAAGAAACTTAAGATGTGGTCTTGTCTCAGCGTATTTGATCAGGGTTGAGGTTTTTCCGGTACCTACGTGAAAAGATGGAAAGAAAACCGCATTAAAGAATTGTGTAAAAATAGCGTATCAGGTACCCTAAAATAGATAGCTTCATATACCGTAAAACAGGGCTCAAAATGTAAAGCCCGAAGCTACTAGCCAGCCCAAAATGATACTCTCCACTTTTGATCCCACCCACTAACCCACCTCCCTCTGCAAATGTTTAGCCAATGTGAAATACCTTATTGTGTAGTCATTTTTTTATAGCATATATTAAATAATCCTACATACAGTAGTAATTTCACAAAAATAAGTGCATAGCAGTTAGCAACATCAACTAGGGTTCTGGGATAGATAACAGCTGGACAGAAAAAGGAAGTTGTTGAACTGAGAGAATGCAGAGAGTGTTCACATTAATGTGAGGTCATAGCAGACCTGGAAAATGTGTTTAAGTAGTAGTAGTAGTAGTAGTAGTATTATCTCTCATCTATCTTTCTCCACTGCCTCCCCTCTCCAATCTCTCTCAGGCCATATCTGTTCTTTTCACTCTTTTTCTCTCTCATATCTCTTCCCTCTTTCTTTTTTATTCTCCACTCTTTCTTAGTGCTATCTTTTTCTCCACTCTCACTTTTCCTCTCCAATCTCTCTCTGCCCTTGTTTACCATCTCAGAAGTAACACTCTAAGCACTAATGGGGTCCCTATAGCCCTAGAGGAATATCATATCATTGCCCTTTAATGGATATATAATATCCATTTAAATAATATTTGTAGCAGGTAGCCCAACATTCACTCACTACCTTTCACTCGCCACTGTTACATTTTACTCGCCAATGGCTAGTGGAAATTTTGAGCTCTGCCGTATAATACTGTAAAGTGCAAAGTCGAATTATGTTAAATAGGGAGATTTCCACATAAATAGTATATTTAACCCCTTACTTCCCAAAGAGGGTTGCTGCATGAGCTGAAGTGATCTTTGGCAGATAAAGGATAAGTATACTCCAACTGGTAGAACAAGCAAGTCACTGATAGTAATTTCCTGCATGAAAAAAAACAAATCCTGTTTATTTTGATACCAACAGGAAGTACAGTTATGCCCTTAGCTGCTCCATGGTACCTGAGCCCATTGGCTAATAAGGAAATCTCCCACAGATCTGTTGGTAAATAGTGATAATCCACACAAGCATAAGAACAATTTTTATTTTATTTTAACTGTAATACTCATTAAAATGCCCTATTTAAAAAGGGACATAAAAGTGAAAATGTTCTAATATATTCTCAGCAGCAGCAATGCACTACACACATCTGGTGAGTTAAAAATGAGAGACAAATGTGTGTATCCACACACGTACCAAAATCACTACAGTTCGCCAGTAAGGAAAAGGATCCCCACTCGTGCAATCACACACGTTCATTCACATGCATGCACCAAAATCACTACAACTCACCAGTAAGGAAAAGGATCCCCACTCGTGCAATCACACACGTTCACTCACATGCATGCACCAAAATCACTACAGTTCGCCAGTAAGGAAAAGGATCCCCACTCGTGCAATCACACACGTTCATTCACATGCATGCACCAAAATCACTACAACTCACCAGTAAGGAAAAGGATCCCCACTCGTGCAATCACACACGTTCACTCACATGCATGCACCAAAATCACTACAGTTCGCCAGTAAGGAAAAGGATCCCCACTCGTGCAATCACACACGTTCATTCACATGCATGCACCAAAATCACTACAACTCACCAGTAAGGAAAAGGATCCCCACTCATGCAATCACACACGTTCACTCACATGCATGCACCAAAATCCCTAAAGCTCACCAGTAAGGAAAAGGATCCCCACTCGTGCAATCACACACGTTCACTCACATGCATGCACCAAAATCACTACAGTTCGCCAGTAAGGAAAAGGATCCCCACTCGTGCAATCACACACGTTCACTCACATGCATGCACCAAAATCCCTAAAGCTCACCAGTAAGGAAAAGGATCCCCACTCGTGCAATCACACACGTTCACTCACATGCATGCACCAAAATCACTACAGTTCGCCAGTAAGGAAAAGGATCCCCACTCGTGCAATCACACAGGTTCATTCACATGCATGCACCAAAATCACTACAACTCACCAGTAAGGAAAAGGATCCCCACTCGTGCAATCACACACGTTCACTCACATGCATGCACCAAAATCCCTAAAGCTCACCAGTAAGGAAAAGGATGCCCACACGTGCAATCACACATGTTCACTCACAAGCATGGAATGAAATCACTATATTTCACCAATAAGGGAAAAAGTTACAAATCAAGAGAAAATGTTCATGTCCCATTAAACACCGGACATTATACAGTTTCATAACCATTATCCAAGACATTAACATACCTGCAAAAGCCATGATTTTTACCACTTGTCCAGGTGCAATATCATGATTAATTATTTGCTGCTGCTCATTGGTGAGATTAAATGTTGCCTGGTTTCTGGAAGATAACATTAATAAAATAGTGCTGAGGAATCTGTTAGCGCTCTATAAATAACTAATAATAATAATAAATTAGTGCTGAGGAATCTGTTGGCGCTCTACATATAATAATAATAAAATAGTGCTGAGGAATCTGTTAGCGCTCTATAAATAACTAATAATAATAATAAATTAGTGCTGAGGAATTTGTTAGCGCTCTATAAATAACTAATAATAATAATAAATTAGTGCTGAGGAATCTGTTAGCGCTCTATAAATAACTAATAATAATAAATTAGTGCTAAGGAATCTGTTAGCGCTCTACAAATTACTAATAATAATAAAATAGTGCTGAGGAATCTGTTAGCGCTCTACAAATTACTAATAATAATAAAATAGTGCTGAGGAATCTGTTAGCGCTCTATAAATAACTAATAATAATAATAAAATAGTGCTGAGGAATCTGTTAGCGCTCTATAAATAACTAATAATATTAATAAAATAGTGCTAAGGAATTTGTTAGCGCTTTATAAATAACTAATAATAATAATAAATTAGTGCTGAGGAATCTGTTAGCGCTCTATAAAAAACTAATAATAATAATAAATTAGTGCTGAGGAATTTGTTAGCGCTCTATAAAAAACTAATAATAATAATAAATTAGTGCTGAGGAATCTGTTAGCGCTCTATAAATAACTAATAATAATAAATTAGTGCTGAGGAATCTGTTGGCGCTCTACAAATAACTAATAATAATAAATTAGTGCTAAGGAATATGTTAGCGCTCTATAAATAACTAATAATAATAAAATAGTGCTGAGGAATCTGTTAGCACTCTATAAATAACTAATAATAATAATAAAATAGTGCTGAGGAATCTGTTAGCGCTCTATAAATAACTAATAATAATAATAAATTAGTGCTGAGGAATCTGTTGGCGCTCTACAAATAACTAATAATAATAAAATAGTGCTGAGGAATCTGTTAGCGCTCTATAAATAACTAATAATAATAATAAATTAGTGCTGAGGAATCTGTTGGCGCTCTACAAATAACTAATAATAATAAATTAGTGCTAAGGAATATGTTAGCGCTCTACAAATTACTAATAATAATAAAATAGTGCTGAGGAATCTGTTAGCGCTCTATAAATAACTAATAATAATAATAAAATAGTGCTGAGGAATCTGTTAGCGCTCTATAAATAACTAATAATATTAATAAAATAGTGCTAAGGAATTTGTTAGCGCTTTATAAATAACTAATAATAATAAATTAGCGCTGAGGAATCTGTTAGTGCTCTACAAATAACGAATAATAAAATAGTGCTGAGGAATAGGTTAGCGCTCTACATATAGGAATAATAAAATAGTGCTGAGGAATTTGTTAGCGCTCTATAAAAAACTAATAATAATAATATAGTGCTGAGGAATCAGTTGGCGCTCTATAAATAACTAATAATAATAATAAAATAGTGCTGAGGAATCAGTTGGCGCTCTATAAATAACTAATAATAATAAAATAGTGCTGAGGAATCTGTTGGCGCTCTACAAATAACTAATAATAATAATAATAAATTAGTGCTGAGGAATCTGTTAGCGCTCTACAAATAACTAATAATAATAATAATAATAAATTAGTGCTGAGGAATCTGTTAGCACTCTACAAATAACTAATAATAATAATAAATTAGTGCTGAGGAATCTGATAGCGCTCTACAAATAACTAATAATAAAATAGTGCTGAGGAATCTGTTAGCGCTCTACAAATAACTAATAATAAATTAGTGCTGAGAAATCTCTGTTAGCGCTCTATAAATAACTAATAATAATAAATTAGTGCTGAGGAATCTGTTAGCACTCTACAAATAATTAATAATAAATTAGTGCTGAGGAATCAGTTGGCGCTCTACATATAACTAATAATAATAAATTAGTGCTGAGGAATCTGTTGGCGCTCTACAAATTACTGATAATAATAAATTAGTGCTGAGGAATCTGTTGGCGCTCTACAAATTACTGATAATAATAAATTAGTGCTGAGGAATCTGTTGGCGCTCTACAAATTACTGATAATAATAATAATAAATTAGTTCTGAGGAATCTGTTGGCGCTCTACAAATTACTGATAATAATAATAAATTAGTGCTGAGGAATCAGTTGGCGCTCTACAAATTACTGATAATAATAATAAATTAGTGCTGAGGAATCAGTTGGCGCTCTACAAATTACTGATAATAATAATAAATTAGTGCTGAGGAATCAGTTGGCGCTCTCCAAATTACTGATAATAATAATAATAAATTAGTTCTGAGGAATCTGTTGGCGCTCTACAAATTACTGATAATAATAATAAATTAGTGCTGAGGAATCAGTTGGCGCTCTACAAATTACTGATAATAATAAATTAGTGCTGAGGAATCAGTTGGCGCTCTACAAATTAATGATAATAATAAATTAGTTCTGAGGAATCTGTTGGCGCTCTACATATAACTAATAATAATAAATTAGTGCTGAGGAATCAGTTGGCGCTCTACAAATTACTGATAATAATAATAATAAATTAGTTCTGAGGAATCTGTTAGCGCTCTACATATAACTAATAATAATAATAAATTAGTGCTGAGGAATCAGTTGGAGCTCTACAAATTACTGATAATAATAATAAATTAGTGCTGAGGAATCAGTTGGAGCTCTACAAATTACCGATAATAATAATAAATTAGTTCTGAGGAATCTGTTGGCGCTCTACAAATTACTGATAATAATAAATTAGTGCTGAGGAATCAGTTGGAGCTCTACAAATTACTGATAATAATAATACTACTAAATTAGTGCTGAGGAATCAGTTGGCGCTCTACAAATTACTGATAATAATAATAAATTAGTGCTGAGGAATCAGTTGGAGCTCTACAAATTACCGATAATAATAATAAATTAGTGCTGAGGAATCAGTTGGCGCTCTACAAATTACTGATAATAATAATAAATTAGTGCTGAGGAATCAGTTGGAGCTCTACAAATTACCGATAATAATAATAAATTAGTTCTGAGGAATCTGTTGGCGCTCTACAAATTACTGATAATAATAAATTAGTGCTGAGGAATCAGTTGGAGCTCTACAAATTACTGATAATAATAATACTACTAAATTAGTGCTGAGGAATCAGTTGGCGCTCTACAAATTACTGATAATAATAATAAATTAGTTCTGAGGAATCTGTTGGCGCTCTACAAATTACTGATAATAATAATAAATTAGTGCTGAGGAATCAGTTGGAGCTCTACAAATTACTGATAATAATAATAATAATAAATTAGTGCTGAGGAATCAGTTGGAGTTCTACAAATTACTGATAATAATAATAAATTAGTTCTGAGGAATCTGTTAGCGCTCTACATATAACTAATAATAATAATAAATTAGTGCTGAGGAATCAGTTGGAGCTCTACAAATTACTGATAATAATAATAAATTAGTGCTGAGGAATCAGTTGGAGCTCTACAAATTACCGATAATAATAATAAATTAGTTCTGAGGAATCTGTTGGCGCTCTACAAATTACTGATAATAATAAATTAGTGCTGAGGAATCAGTTGGAGCTCTACAAATTACTGATAATAATAATACTACTAAATTAGTGCTGAGGAATCAGTTGGCGCTCTACAAATTACTGATAATAATAATAAATTAGTGCTGAGGAATCAGTTGGAGCTCTACAAATTACCGATAATAATAATAAATTAGTGCTGAGGAATCAGTTGGCGCTCTACAAATTACTGATAATAATAATAAATTAGTGCTGAGGAATCAGTTGGAGCTCTACAAATTACCGATAATAATAATAAATTAGTTCTGAGGAATCTGTTGGCGCTCTACAAATTACTGATAATAATAAATTAGTGCTGAGGAATCAGTTGGAGCTCTACAAATTACTGATAATAATAATACTACTAAATTAGTGCTGAGGAATCAGTTGGCGCTCTACAAATTACTGATAATAATAATAAATTAGTTCTGAGGAATCTGTTGGCGCTCTACAAATTACTGATAATAATAATAAATTAGTGCTGAGGAATCAGTTGGAGCTCTACAAATTACTGATAATAATAATAATAATAAATTAGTGCTGAGGAATCAGTTGGAGTTCTACAAATTACTGATAATAATAATACTACTAAATTAGTGCTGAGGAATCAGTTGGCGCTCTACAAATTACTGATAATAATAATAAATTAGTGCTGAGGAATCAGTTGGAGTTCTACAAATTACTGATAATAATAATACTACTAAATTAGTGCTGAGGAATCAGTTGGCGCTCTAAAAAGTACTGATAATAATAATAATAATAATAATAATAATAATAATAATAACAACAACAACAACAACAACCACCACAACATAGATCATGAGAGATTTGTACATACTTAAAGTTCGAGCTCCCACATGTTTCAGAGATTTGTCCACTTGAACTGGAGTTCTCCATAAGATACAAACAATAGAAGATGTTGTAGTGAATCCTAACAAAGAAGATGTGAAGGAAAAATAAAGGAAAAAAATGTCAGTGACTGCTTATCTTCCTGGATGGCCTCTCACCACCTAAAGATTAACATGTCCAAGACTGAGCTCCTTCTAATCCCCCCCCCCCCCCCCCCCTCAAGCTCTACGCCGACTCCTGACTTCTCTATCCCTGTAGACGGCATCACCATTTCCCCCCATCGCCCCAGGTCCACTGCCTCGGAGTTACACTTGACTTAAATCTATCCTTCGTCCCCAACATCCAATCGCTTTCTACATCGTGCCATAACCACCGACAAAATATTTCCAAGATTCGCCCTTTTCTGAGCACTAACACCACAAAGCAAATAATCCACTCCCTTGTTATTTCCCGATTTGACTACTGCAATAACCTTCTTACTGGCCTTCCTCTTTCCCGCCTCTCGCCCCTTCAATCCATCCTAAATGCCTCTGCCAGGCTGATCCACCTTTCCCGTCGCTCTGTATCTGCTGCACCTCTCTGTGAGTCCCTTTATTGGCTCCCCATTCACAGCAGAATTAAATTCAAAATTCTCACCCTTACATACAAAGCTCTCACCAACGCCACTCCCCTCTACCTATCCTCTCTAATAAACAAGTATACTCCAGCCCGCCCACTAAGATCCAACAATGACCTGCTCCTTGCATCCGCAACTATCACCTCCTCTCATGCTAGACTGCAGGACTTCTGTCGTGCAGCACCTACCCTCTGGAACACTCTCCCTCGTGCTGTCAGGCTTTGCCCTAATCTTTCTGAAGACTTTTCTGTTCAGGGAAGCCTACCACCCAACTCAACAATAAATGAATTTCACTTACATAACATTTCCCTCATGTAACTCTGCATTAACATCTTTCTCAATCTTGCAGACCTCACCTCCTGTTTCTCAACCTCCTATCCTTCTAGATTGTAAGTTCCCATGGGAATAGGGCCCTCAATTCCACCTGTTTGTGTTTGTACATTTTGTCTTGTCTCTTACAAGTTTTATATCATTGTTTTATTTAAATGAATTGTACCAATAGACAACACTGCAGAATATGTTGGCGCTTCATAAATAAAGAATAAAAATAATAATGTAAAAGGGAAAAAATTAAGCCTTTATAAAATAACACAGTTTTGCTTCTGCCAGTCTATACACTAAGAAAGGTACATATATTTATATATTACACACACACAATATATATATATATATATATATATATATATATATATATATATATATATATATATATATATATATATATATATATATATATATATATATATATATATATATATATATATATATATATATATTAGTGCATTTCAAATCTGCATACAAACAATTTTGCAATAGACATTAATACTGCACTTAAAATGACACAAAATATTGGGCGACATAACTGGAGATTTAGTTACAATTAAAGGCACACTTAACCAGCACAGCTACAACAACATCCTGCAGCAACACTGCATCCTATCTGGTTTACATTTCTTTTTTTTTTACCTAAAACACAGCTACAAGTTTTGTAACCACTATTTGAAAGAGAAGAGCAGTGTAGTGCTGCATCACATGACCTGACCTCCACACCTGACCTAAACCCAACAGAGATGGTTAGTTGGACTTAAGAGTGAAGTAAAATCAAACTACATGTAGCCAGCGTATACGACAGCTCCTCTAAGAGTATTAATAATATATTGATTTTAATGCAGGCCGCGACTCAGTGTGTATATACTTTGTACATTGTTAATGATTTTAATGTTGCATAAAATTTTTTGAAACAGATTAGCAGTTGGCGATGAAAGTTAACAGCAGGGGGAGTAGTATAAAAATGAAATGTGTTGCAGAGTAGATACATAGAAATTATCTGACTGCAATTACCTCCAATATCCAATAGATGGCAGTAGAGGCTTAAGAATGAAGCATCTGGCGCCAAAATGCCTTTAAAAAATCATTTCACAATATGTATGATTAAGGGGAGAACCACAAAACGTTACTGTTCCGTTTTATCTTGCCCACAATAAAGTGAACTTTTATATTGGAGTGCTGTGGACCATTGCATTATTGATTAACAATATATCTCTGGTAGGTACCTCATGAAGTTGGTAAAGAGACTGCCAAGAGGGTGCAAAGCTGGAATCAATAAAAAAGGTGTCTAAGAATATTAGGAGGTACAAGACACGATATAAATGAGCATATATACAGGGACAAATCCCTTCATCCAAACTGCTTGGGACCAGAAGAGTTTGGCTTTTGGAATATTTATATAATTCGTCTATAAACCAGGAAATCTTAGAGAGGGGATAGAGTGAAGTGTAAAGAACAATATCTTATGTCATTTAGGAAATATTTGCCTATCATAATACAGCTTATACATGTAACTAAAGGCAGTTTTATATCATTTGTAATACTTCTGTATACAGAAAGACAGCACAGTAATTAGACTAACAATGTTATAAAGCAAAAACCAAACCAAATATACATCATTTAATGGCAAACACTTTCTAGGTTTTACAGTACCTGTTACTGATGAGAATCTTCTTTCTTCTCATTGCAAATAATAGTGTTGCCAGGCAGTACAGGGCCTCCATGATTTCAACTAATCGTAGTGAGGATTTAGAGTGCTGTAGGCATCTTGTGAGCCGTACAATATCCCCCACATTGCTGGCGAACAGCACAATCACAGCCAGCACAGCCCAGACATTCACAGCCTATAGGAGAAAAGGGGGTAACCTGCTTATCCGGTACCTTCAGACACAATAAATGCAAACAAAAATCAGCAATTTAATATTAATATGAAGCAGAGTGGATCAAAAAAAATTAAGTCTAATTTTTTTTTAATTAGCTTTTTTATTTTTATTTAAATCAGAATAATTTTACTAATAAATGCTTTTTTTGAGGGAATAAAAATAATCAATCTATAGATAGTTTTCTATTTGAGATAAATTATAACCCAAAGGCTATTTCATCCACAGGTTCCAATATCATTAGTATGCCGACAACACCCAGATCTACTTCTCTGCACCAGACTTATCTCCTTCCTTGCTAACCCGTGTCACTAACTGTCTTTCTCACATCTCTTCCTGGATGTCCTCTCACTACCTCAAGCTAAATCTCTCCAAACTGAGCTCCTTATCCCCCCCCTTCCAAAATCTCCACCCCAATCTCTCTATAACTGTTGACAACTCCATCATTACCACTACCTCGCTTGCCTGATGTCTTAGGGTCACATGACTCAGATCTTTCTTTCACTCCTCACATTCAGCCATTGGCTAATGCCTGCCGCTTCCACCTTAAAAACATCGCTAAAATTAGACATGTTCCTTACACAAGACACAACTAAGATTTTAATCCACTCTCTCATCCTTACTGCAACTCTGTCCTCTCTGGTCTCCCCAGCTGCCGCCTAGCTCCTTTACAATCCATAATGAACGCCTCTGCCAGACTCATCTTCCTTACACGACGCACTGCATCTGCTGCACCTCTCTGCCAATCCTTTCACTGGCTTCTTCTTGCCTCCAGGATTAAACACAAAATTCTCAGTTGAGAAATATACCTTATAGGGACATAAACCATTGTTTTCTTTTATGATTCAGACCAATTTGAAACAACTTTCAGATTTACATCTATCATCAAATTTGCTTCATTCTCCTGGTATCCTTATTTGAAGGAGTAGCAATGGACTACTGGGAGCTAGCTGAGCACATTTGGTGCGCCAAGGACACGACATGAGTAGCCAACAATGAGCAGCTAGCTCCCGCATAGGTATGCTTTTTAACAAAGGATACCAAGAGAATTAAGCAAATTAGATTTGGGATTATAGAAGTACATTGAAAAGCTGTTTAAAATTGCATGTTCTTTCTGAATCAAAACATTTTAACTTTCCTGTCCCTTTAATCCCATTGTAAACAGTAATTTCAAAATTGTCTATCTATCCATCCCTTTCTAATGGTATTAAACCAAATCAGTGATTATTCTAAAAATCAAACCTTTATTTAGAAAGCCCTGATTTAAATAGAGTTTTACTGAGTAGTTATTTCAAATGATTTGATTTAAATCAAATCCACCCTGAATTCTAAAGTTTAGCTCAAATACTGTTTTACAATGAATCAGTCATCAGGCGGATCTCCCTTACACGTCGCTCCTCATCTGCTGCACCTCTCTGCCAGCCCCTTCACTGGCTTCCTCTAACCTCCAGAATAAAACATAAAACCCTGACTATAACTTCTAAAGCTCTCAATAACACTGCTCCTCCCTATATCTCTACCTAGTCTCCAGATACTCGCCCTCCCGTCCCCTTCGCTCTGCTCATGACCTCCTCTCTCTCTTCCTCTCGTTACTTCCTCACATTCCCGTCTACAAGACCTCTCCAGACTGGCCCCTATTTAGTGGAACTCTCTGCCTCACTCTACACAACTCTCCCCTAGTTTTCAAGCACTCCTTAAAGACTCTACTGTTCAGGGACACATATAATTTACACTAACATTTTCCTATATTAGTTCCTCTCCTCCTTTAGTTATTCTGCTGAACACCCTTAGCATGTAAGCCTTCAAGCCTAGCTGTTCTATAGATCACCTTCATGAGAGATGATTTACAACAGTGAAACTTTTGGCAGGGCCATCTATCCCTTTGTTATATGTGTGAGTAAGTAGAGCGCTGGAAATATAAGATTCCAATCACCTCACCTAGAGAAAAGATCCTATCTTTCCAGATTAGTAATGAATAATGAGTGAGTAGTGAGGGCGCTAAAGGAAGGTAAAGGAGTCTTAAACTAAATGCAATTGTGAAAAATGTTATGATATAGCTCACAAAAATGTGGGACCCAGGTGGTATTAATTACCTCAAAAGTACAAATAAAGTACTGACCTGTACTAGGTATACCGTGTACAAATATACTACTTATATAATAAAGTGTAAGACCAATAGTCTATGGATAATATAACTGAGGATATTTTTCTTCAAATGAAAATGAAATGCATTAACTACTCAAATTTGGGCCAGTTATATGTCTTAAACCAATAACCAAGGAGTATTTAGTTAAAAAAAGGTGCAAAGTGCTAACAAATATAGTCCAATTACTATATCTAAACATTCGCTACATGTGAGATTTCTTATACAACATGTGATATTATTCTTAGAATTTTTAATGTATAGTGTGAGTATTTAACTAGAAAGACGAGATAAATAGTGTACAAACCTAAATTTATAAGTATAGTATGTGACCAGACCCTAAGTTAGGCCAATAAATTGTTGGTTAAACACGGAGCATTATATGTTACGTGTCTATGGGATATCGTATTAATCACCACATATGAAAATGTCGAAATAAAGAAAGTTCAGTCCGTATTATTTACAGATTCTTTGCATGTTCAGGAACATAAAGTCTCTGTGATGCGAGAAAGACATTTTTAGAAGAAAAAAAAAAATGAAGATGAAAACTTAACCCGGGTTACTCAGCCTCAATCTTTGTTTCAGACTGAGTAACTCGGGTTATCTTTTCATCTTCATTTGTCATCTTATTACCACTGCATAACTCTGTTTCCCAAGTTGTGTTGTCCCTGCGTGCATAGCACTGAGTGCAGGAACTTTTGGATGTACTGTTTCTCTAATAAGGAACAGTGAAAATCAATCCGGTAATTTCCCGGACCGGATTACAAACACAGGACTGTGACGTCAGACGCCAAGACACATGCGGCAATGCTGAATCACCATCGTAACAAGTAAGCCACAAATGTAACAGTTACAAAAAGGAGACAAGGTAACTCATACTAAAAGTGTCTTTCTCGCATCACAGAGACTTTATGTTCCTGAACATGCAAAGAATCTGTAAATAATACGGACTGAACTTTCTTTATTTCGACATTCTCATATGTGGTGATTAATACGATATCCCATAGACGCATAACATATAATGCTCCGTGTTTAACCAACAATTTATTGGCCTAACTTAGTTTGCTTAAGATAGCTATTGGCAATAATAATTTAAATTTTAGCCTTATCAAGTGTTTATTTAATTTGGGGAGACGTCCCCTAGTCCAGTGGTTCTCAACCAAAGTGACCTCAAGGCCCGGTAAATGTTAGCTAGCCAGGGCCCGGTGTATATATGTGTGTATATATATATATATATATATATATATATATATATATATATATATATATATATATATATATATATATATATATATATATATATATATATATATATATATATATATATATATATATATATATATATATATTGAGCAGCAGCGGCGGACTGATCAGCCAGGCAAATAGGACCTGGGCCGAGGGACCAGCAAGTAGGGGGGCCCACAAATGGCATCTCCACGGATCCTGGTGCATTCCTTAAGCTGGAGTTTTCAGTTGCCCTATCAGTAACTAAGCAAAAAAAGTGTGGGTTTAGAGGGGCCCTGGCGAGGGTCTGTCGCTGTGAGGGCCATGGAGTGTGGGGTCTGGCCCTGGAGGTTGGGTACCCTTTTTCTGGACCTTAATGTTGGGGGTCCAGGCTCTGGAGGTTGAGGGGCCTGTTGGGGGCAGGGCAGGGAGGCTACCATGTTCATTTGCATAAAATGTAATACATTTTGGTCAGTGTGAGTGTTCCTGGGACCAGTGGGGTAAGAGTGTGCAGTGGGGACATGACAGGCCGGGGCCCACCAACAGGGCTATCACGGCCCGGTACTGGGCCACGGCCCGGCTGTTGAGAAACCAGGCCCTAGTCTATGTATAGCTTATGAAATCTTTTTTTATCCATGTATATCTCTTTTTAACTTTTTGAGGGTTTAGTTATAATAAAATTGTATGTATGATTCATTTCACTTGTCTTTACCACATTTATTTAAATGTATTGATTTCAGTATTTACTCTAATATTCCGATCCATTAAGGGTCTGGTCACATACTATACTTATAAATTTAGGTTTGTACACTATTTATCTCGTCTTTCTAGTTAAATACTCACACTATACATTAAAAATTCTAAGAATAATATCACATGTTGTATAAGAAATCTCACATGTAGCGAATGTTTAGATATAGTAATTGGACTATATTTGTTAGCACTTTGCACCTTTTTTTAACTAAATACTCCTTGGTTATTGGTTTAAGACATATAACTGGCCCAAATTTGAGTAGTTAATGCATTTCATTTTCATTTGAAGAAAAATATCCTCAGTTATATTATCCATAGACTATTGGTCTTACACTTTATTATATAAGTAGTATATTTGTACACGGTATACCTAGTACAGGTCAGTACTTTATTTGTACTTTTGAGGTAATTAATACCACCTGGGTCCCACATTTTGGTGAGATATATCATAACATTTTTCACAATTGCATTTAGTTTAAGACTCCTTTACCTTCCTTTAGCGCCCTCACTACTCACTCATTATTCATCTATCCCTTTGTCTCCGATAACTGTCACTTTGCATATTAGACCCATGTCTTTGGCGCTGCAGAACCTGTTGGCACTCTACAAAAAACTAATAATAATATACCCAGCGCTAAACAAGTTGTAGGCGCTTTACAAATAAAAACTAATAATAATTACAAGCTCTTTCCTTTGCTTTTAACTTTCTCTTGTTTGAAATGCAGGATATAGGCAGTTGTATACTTTCTAAGAAACAAACTAAATACCTCACTGGTCTTCCCCAGCTCCGGGAGCCTGCACGTAACACACGCCTCAGCCTTAGGATACAAGTGATGGCTCTTCAGACAGACCAGCACGGCCTGAGGATTTGCCGTCCGGGAGCACTCAAAGGTAGCAAAGTACCTGCAGAGAATAGAATCCTGTGATCTCTACTGCTTTAATAGACATCAGATGACCTTGCAAAAATAAGTATCCACAAAAAATGTGCTGCTTTATTAGACAGTTTAATTTAAATAGAAAGAAATGAAGCCACCGGCACTATTATCATTCAAGCACATACAAAATACATTTGCAGGGTTTCAGCGCACTTTTATTAGCTTCTAGTTTAGTTTACATATTTTTCAACACCTGCAGTAAGTATATTGCGCTTTTTAAAACAAACCCGCCAGCCTACATTTGGCAAGAAAAAACAGCGAGCCCGGCAGGTGTACAATACTTCACAAACACCCAAGGAATGGCCCTGTTCAGACCTCTTGCCAAGACTGCAAGACTTGTGTAACAATAGAAAAAAGTACACTTCATGTTTAATATGTTGTAACAATTTATAATGTGTATGTTAAATCATACATTAAAGTATGCAATAAGAATTCTAAAAACAGTACACATTAAAATAATGTGAAAAAAAAAATATGATTTTAAATTATGGAGCAAAAGTTCTATTTAAAGTATGCAGAAAAAAATGAATTTTTACTTGGTACTTTCAATATAATTTTAAAATTGCTTAATCGTCACTGCAATATAATGAATGTGTCTCCTTCACATACAGAAATGTATGTGACAACTTAGGGAGACAAAGAGCTCTTAAAGGGATATTAAAACCATTTTAAAATAAAGCAGGAATGTAAAATTAGAAAGTTGTTTAAAATGACATGCCCTATCTGAATCTTTACATGCCCTATCTGAATCTTTACATGCCCTATCTGAATCTTTACATGCCCTATCTGAATCTTTACATGCCCTATCTGAATCTTTACATGCCCTATCATGAAAGTTTAATTTGGACTTTACTATACCTTTATTATAACAGTGTTGGTTATGCAAAACTGGGGCATGGGTAATAAAGGGATTATCTAGCTTTAAATTCAGGTGTTGACATTCCCTTTAATAAGCTCTCTACAACACAAAATACAAATAAGATGTCAATTTGTCAGGATGAGAGCAAAGGGTAGGATTTCCAGTAAAATACTGCTTAAAGGGACAGTCAACTTAAAAAAAATGTTCCTAAATATATGTAAAAGGTTATTGAAGCTAAATACATCAAACAGTATCCCAAAATGGAACGTTAAGAAATGTGTAAGTGAATCAACTAACTATGTCATCTTCGGCCGTTTAGAGATGGCCGCCTGAGCCCTCCTACCCCTACGTCATCCTGATGTATTCAGTCTCCCAAAATTGAATCTTGTCGGATTTGTCCCGCAATTTGCACATGCGCCAATTATGCTCAAGGGGGGCTTTTTGTTGCAGGAACTACTAACAACGGCTCAGTATCGTAGAGGTTGTTCTTATCAGTGGATCCATTTACCTTATTTGAAAGTGAGCGGTTACGATACTGACCAATATGGTAAACTATTGCAAAACAAAATTAATGTCTCTTTTTCCATAAATATAGAAAATAGAGTGCAAGAGAGACGTGCATGCGCCTAAGCTCCTATTAGCCTACTAAGATATGCATTTAAACAATGGATACCAAAAGAACAAAAGCATATTTTATAGAAGTAACTTGGAAAGTATTTGAAAACTGAATGATCTATCTGAATCATTGTTTTTTTTTTACTTTACTGTCCATTTAAGACAATAACTAAGTTACACACTGCTCGTCCTTGTACAAACAAATATCAGTCAAACATCCGCAAATAAACTCACCGTACAAGATTCAGGACACACAGCTCATTGTCGGCCGTTATCCCATTGTTTGTTAGAATATCCTCAACCTTTATGACTGCGTGATTGCCAAGGTACTGATGGTAACGTTTTTTCCACGGGATAAACTGAAAGAAAATAAAAAGCCAGCTGGAATACAAGAACAATCTTTGTACAATATATTTGGCCGTTTTTTGTTTGTTTTTAAAACTCCAGACATTTCTAGTTGTTTGTAGTGTTTCACTAGACAAAAAAAAACAAAAAAAACACACTACTGTAAGCGGTCTAATCTAATAAATTATATTTAGTGTAAATGTAACACGTTCAGAATTGTGCAGCATGAGAAAAGTGCACCTAAATAAACTATTTTTATGGAAGAATATTATTTGCACAGATAAACACAGATAATGGGTAAAAAGCAAAAAAATATAAAAGAACATAACCCTAGATTCCCGAAGAATTAAAGGGTACTTTAAATTGTTAATATGCGTCCGTAATAAACCTCTAGAATGTGAACGACAATCACCTACCCCACTGGACACTACGTAGATATAAATGGATGGGGGCTATTCCGCCCTCAAAAATCATTAGAGGGGGATGAGTTCTGAAGGGATTCTTTTACCTGCCCCAATTAGACCCCAGGGTGGTATTTAACCTTGAATTATGGGAAGGGGCAACTTAAAAGCCTCCATCACCCCTCTATAAAACAGATATGGGCATATAACTCAATTGTGAAAATAGGAGAGCGCATGTCTTATACCCATGTCATCACCAGATATATTTACTGTATGGGGGATATCATACACCACACAGACAATACCTCTCAGGAAAATAGAAGGGATTCTGGACTCTAAGAGAGACCCATCCTATAATATAAAAGGCCAAGTGTGTTTGTCCGAAGCACACCTGGCCTAACCTGACGTGCTGTTTGCGGTGGTGGGGCGAAAGTGGGTGTGGCCGGCGTGAGAGAGAGGGGAGAGAAATAGAAAGACAGGGGGAGAGACAAAAAGAGAGGGAAAAGAGCAGAAGAGAGGGGAAGAGAGCGCAAAAGAGGGGTAGAGAGAGAGCGCAAAAGAGAGGGGTGAGAGAGGGAGCAAAAGAGAGGGGTGAGAGAGGGAGCAAAAGAGAGGGGGGAGAGAGCACAAAAGAGAGGGGGAGAGAGAGAGAGAGCAAGGGGTGGGACCGCAGTACTGCAAAAAATGGCCTGTGTAAACGGGCTTTAGGACTAATATAGGTTATAAAATAGAGTAAGTGAAGCCTTAAAATGAGGGTCTGCATGCCCAGTTGGCTGTTAGGTGGGCACTGTATTTGTATTACACCCAGTGAATGTGGACAGAGGTAGGAGAATTAATAAATTGTATTATTGTCATCTCGCAGCAGAATCAGATGTTTTTGTAGTTTTAAATATATCTAATATTTTTATGGTTATATATTTTATTTCTGCATATTTCTGTACAAATTGCAAGATGTGAATTGCGAACATTATTTTTATTTTAAGTCATTTTTATTGAAGAACAGAGCTAAAGAATCCTAAATGTTGGCGTTTTAGGAAGGTGAACTGATGCAGCCTGATGTCGGGGTAAAACTCATATTTTCATGTAAGCAATTATGCCATAATAAAACACTTTAACACAGAGTATTTCCTTTTTTACACTTTTATGTACCTTTAAATAAACAAAGGTAAATGACTACAAACCAATGGGTCGTTGACCAAGTTCCTCCATTTCTGACACACCAAGCTCACATTCTTATACAGATCCACAATTGGAAGAAAACCAAATATACACTGGAGAAGTTCATCCGGAAAAGTGTTCATTTGCTCCCAGTATGGCTCTTTACAGTCGGTTACGCCTAAAAGTCCATAACACGATTCAGGAAGTGAATCCATAATACTGTCCATCTCTTCATCATCTACATAATGCTCTTCAAAACTACTTGAACAGTCTCCCTCAGACCGCAAACATTTTGGTGCTTGATCACAGTCGCCACAAGAATAGCTACGTTTTTTGCTTGAACTGGGTTGTGATGTAAGCGTCTCAGTGTTACCATCAAAGAGTTCAGGAAACTCCTCCATTTGGCTGCACAATAACTCATCATCTGAATCTGAGAATTCCATCTCTTCGGTTTCCACTGGTCTGTTGCTACTAGCTGCAGAGTTTGTCCTTGTCACTTCTGTGCTTTTATTTGAGCCCACATTGTTATGAAAATCATTTTGTCCCCTACCTGTAAAAAAAAAAAAAAAAAAAAAAAAAAAAAAAAAGGAATAAATATGAAGTAGAGAGGACAGTCAAAGAATAGAGCAACCGTTTATAATATAATATACATCACAAAATACTTTTTTCCCCCCCAAGTACCATAAAAAATACTTGCAACGGCATGAAACACAAACTATTAAAACATAACGGCAATAAAACTGTAAAATATGTTTCTCATGTTATTTAAAAGTAGATTTATGAAAGTATGGACAGACAAGTTCTCAGACAGGTAACTGGTTCATCTGCAATCACCACTGGTGATGCAGCATTGGCTAGAGAACTGTTCTGCAATTTCACCCCCTGCTCTCACTAAACTTATCTGATCAGTCTGGGGTGATTTTAATACGCAACCTCTGAGGTGGTGGAGAAATTAACAAGCAGCAGTCTTATGACTGCTACTTATTGAATATTGGTTGAAACACAAGGGCTCCCAAGCAGCTTCTTGCATGCTAGTTTTTGGATGTAAATAAAAACGTTGATAAGAATCCACAATCTATGGGTCTGATCATAATGTTATCTATATGGCTCACATGAACTAGCCCTCCCCTGTTGTGAAAAGCAAATAAAAAAGCATGTGATAAGAGGCGGCCTTCAAGGGCATAGAAATTGTCATATGAGCAATTGTTTAACATTACATGACCTATTTGAAACATGAAAAAAAAAATTGAACTCGACTGTCCCTTTAAAACATCACCTAGGGCATGTCCACAACAATGGGCTGAGTCTGCAAGTATTTGTTAGTTATTGAAATGCTAATTATGGCCTGGAGGGCTATATAAGCACAAGCAGCTATTTACATACAAATCTCTCTCTCTCCGATGTAGACATTATGACCCTATCATGAAAGGGTTAATACTTATATATATATATATATATATATATGAAAATTAGTTGCCAACCTCACATTTTATGTTGCCAAGGATGATTTGTGTGATGACGCTGAGGACTCTTAGTACTGAAAATGAAATGATATGAATATAACCTTATTCTGCTCACCGATATTCAGTGGGTCATCAAAATGTTATTGTTGTTTTTTAATGTGCCTAATTGATTTTTTTAGCCTAAATAGTTAGAGAAATGCAGGAATTATCTATCCATGCTCAGTGATTATTTTAGCTCACAGTGAAATTTCAACGTACTGTTTTTTGTTTTTTTAGAGAAACAGGGTTTTATTTCCCTGTAGAATATGCCAACACCTGACAAAACAACAACAACAACAACAACAACAACAACAACAAAATGCAGATAATAAATAGAATCAAAAAAGGAGTCAGGAATAAAGTTTTAACATGCATGGCTCCCTGCTTTATTGGCTTTTTTAAAACAAGTTTTGTAAATGTTTTGTTGCTTTTGTTAACACTAAATTCTTGTAGCTATTATTTGATGCACCAATATAAAAAGTCTCAAGAAATATTCAATCTAACGGTGCTCAAAAAAACTAAAGGACAGTTAATTAAAAAAAGGGACACTAAATTCTAAATTGCACTTTAGTGATTCAGATAGAGCATGCAGATTTTAACAACTTTCAAATTTCCCTGCCTCCTGTATCATGTGACAACTATCTGCCCGTTTGCCCCTGGGCTTGAATTCAGAATATGACCTGATCAATTGCTGGGACTAATAAATATATATATCATTTTTTTATTTTATTAATTTCCTTTGGCTATGAACTGTTTGTTTGTGTTCAGATTAATTTTTATTCATGAATTAATCTGTCGACATTTGTATTATGAACCAATTAATTAACTTTTTAATAACCATCAATTGCTCTTTTTAATGATGATCCCATAGGTCTGAAACACTAGCGTTAACACTTATTGAAGACGTTGCTTATATTGATACACATTGTTGCTTTTCTTTGGTCAAGTTTGTATTCCCCCGAAGTATGGATTAACAACAATTAATATAAATTTAATGATAGGTATATCAATTTAAACATATAGTGAATGTTTGGATTTTTATATATGTGCATCTATATATTTGTTATTCTATGCAGAGCTCATTATGCAGGGTGCAGTGTTTGCTGAATGAGAATAGGTAGATAGGAGTGGCCTTTGTATTAGCCAATTACATTTGTTTTAACCGTTTTTAAAAGGTAAGCATTGTGTATAACCGTAGGGCTATGACTACGGCCTGAGGGCCAAAACGCGTAAGCCGGTTACTGCCTCTGTACCTTTTGATCCTTCCTGGATAAGCTGTGTTTTTTACTGTTTGTAAATAAAAGTGAAGTTTTACTGGACTACAAGGAGCTATCGTTTGCGATTTGCAGATGGTTGTAAGAACAATCTCATATATGTATACAATATGAACTCTTGCACACGCTCAGTAGGAGATGGTGCCTCAGAAGCTAGTGTGATACAGATTTTCCTACTGCCACACTGCACTGGTGGATGCCTCTGCTTGCTGAGGTTGCCTGCATTACCCTGTGAATTGTACACAAAGCACACGGCTGGTTCATAGGACTTTATAGGAGGGCTGTACCAATAAGAATGCTGATACCTCTCCCTCTTCTCTCAGTCCTGATGCGTGGATAAAGCCCCAGGTTTACATCCCTGTTAGTTCTCCTCTGGACAAAAGGCTGAGTGAGGGCAAAGGAGCCTTCCCTGCTCAGTGCCAATTCTTCACAATCCCTGTGTGTGAGACGCTTCTGTCTTCTCACTAGTTAAAAAGAGAAAGATTGGTTATATTCATTTTGTATCAGGGTCTGACAAAGGGATATCAAATGTAGGAGCCAGCTAGAACACTGTGGAGAGCTTCAAGTTGTTTTTGTTTTTTTTTTTTAAATAAGAAATTTTAAATCAGGGCTTGACAGATTTATTCAAAATCTAGGAGCCAGCCCAAATGTTCGGGACTATATAGATCGGTAAAGTTTACTAAAGAAAGTAAAAAATAAGTAAATATCGGCCCTCCTGATGTTAAAAGAGAGGGAACAAAACAACCACATTTTTTTTTACCTGGACAATTTCTTACTTGGTCAGGATTAGTGCAAACTTTCAGCACTGTATGTATCAGACATAAAACAGTTAAAGGGACATTGTACACTAGATTTTTCTTTGCATAAATGTTTTCTAGATGATCCATTTATAAAGCCCATCTGGTAGTGTTTTTGTAAAAAAATAGTTTTGCTTATTTTTGAATAACATTGTGCTGATTTTCAGACTCGTAACCAAGCCCCAAAGTGTTAGATGTATACTGATGTATACAGACTTCAGATTGCTTCGGTTTATATACTTGGTCTTTTCATATGCAGGGGTGGGGGGGTTCTGCAATCAGCCCCTTTCAGTGGGCGTCCCAGGCTAACCTCATCGACAGTGCTAAATTGGGAGCTTCTAAGTAAGTTTTTAAAAGGTTTCCTACTGGATTTTTCTATTCGTATCTGTGCACATTATTCTTTATAGTAGTGTTTTTGCGTGCAGTTAAATGGAAATTGGTGTATACTGTCCCTTTAAGTTATAGATCATTTAAACTCTGTACTTTTACTAGAAAGCATCAAACCAAAACAAAAATAGGAATCACATTTAAAAGCTTTAGCCTTCAAGAATACAAGAAGAATCTGGTAAGAAAATCAATATGTGGATAGCAGTGTTCTTCTCCTTTACACGCATCATTGTTAAAAACCCACTTGTGAGCTGTAAAGTATAATTCTGCTGTTGTGCAGTACAGGCTATGGCCTAGTTTCCATTGAGGTTGTAAAGTTTGGAACTGGTGGAAAACACATTGATCTCAATTAAAGTTTATGGAGAATGTTGATGTTACCACCAGTTTCCAAACTAGGCCTATGTAAGGTGTAAATCAAATTCAGCTGCCCCCTCTATAAGCAATCAGCACAAAGCAGCCCCCTCCCACACTGCGACACAGTGGTGCCTAGAAAGAGCGTACAGACTACGTTTAACCCCATGCCTGCAAGAGAGCTGCAACTACAGTGATACAAGTCAGTCCTCTATGGTAAGGGGTCTTTAGCCTGTCTGCTGCAGGGAAATTAGTCCAACAGGAGTGGTTGTAAAAGACAAATAGTGTGTAATGGAAATTGCCATCCAATTATTTACAATATATATAAGTTTTAAAACAACTTTCTAATTTACTCCTATTATCAATTTTTCTTCATTTTCTTGCTATCTTTATTTAAAAAGCAGGAATGTTAAAGAGACATTATACACTTGTTTTTTTCTTTGCATAAATGTTTTGTAGATGATCTATTTATATAGCCCATACAGTTGTTTTTTTTTTTTTTTTTAATGCATAGTTTTGCTTATTTTTAAAAAAAAACATTGCTCTTATTTTCAAACTCCTAACCAAGCCCCAAAGTTTTAGGAGAATACCGACGTATATGCAGAGGAAGGGGGAGGGGGGAAATGTCTGTTATTTCCCACTTGCTGTGGGCTTTCCAGCTACCTTTTCAACAGAGCTAAACCGGGAGCTTCTAAGTAAGTTTTTAAACAGTTTTATACTGGATTTCTATATCAGTATCTGTGCATATTATCCTTTTATAGTAGCGTCTATTACATGCAGTTATATGAAAATTGGCGCATACTGTCCATTTAAGCGTAGGAGAGGCAAATTTTAAGTTCAGCACCCTGGATAGCGCTTGCTTATTGGTGGCTACATTTAGTCCCCAATAAGCAGGCATAACCCAGGTTCTGAACCAAAAATGGTCTGGCTCCTAAGCTAGCTTTTCATTCCTGCTTTTTAAATAAAGATAGCAAGAGAACGAAGAAAAATAGGAGTAAATTAGAAAGTTGCTTTTAATTGCATGCTCTATCTGAATCATGAAAGAAAAATAATTGGGTTTAGTGTCCCTTTAAATAAGGCAACATACAGAGGGGAAAACTTTATTCTCTTATTTTGGGACTTCAGGTATATAACATATTAGCATAACGCCATGCTGCAGTGAAAAGCAACACAAGATACACAATGATGCTGCATGATATAAAGACCCGGTTCTGAGGGAACATTAGCATTACTAATATAACGTACAGAGGCACTACCACTCCAGGCTGATACTTAAGATCCAAGTAAGGGTCAAGCATATATAAGGCCTCTGCAATATAATTCCTTTTCATCTTGACACTAGCTTTGTCCCACACTGCCGTATTCACAAGAGATCTAAGCCATTAAAGGCATATACCCTCACTTACAGTAAAATGTCTGCCAGGAAACAGAATAAACCACCTGCAACAAGCAAATCTCAGGTCTCAAGCCTCTTTTTCAAGTCTAAAGGAGATAAAGTAGCAGGACAACAGCAATCTACTATAGAGGAAGATGCAGGATCAGACTCAGACTCTAGATCAGCAGAGGGGGATGCCACGCCAGTGACTAAGGCAGATCTCAAATTACTTGTCTCAAAACAGGACATCAACTTAAATTTTGAAAAATTATGGGACAAATTTGACAGCTTCCAAACTACTATCACCAATAATCTTGCCGAAATTAAATCTGACATGCTAGATTTGGGTAACAGAGTAGCCTCGCTAGAGGAACATGAAGATACTACCACAGAAGAAATTTCAGCATTGAACCAACAAATTAACTCCCAACAACAAGTAATAACTGAAATAGAAGATAAATTGGAAGATATTGAAAACAGGAATCGGAGGAACAACTTGAGGATCAAAGGGATCCCAGAATCAGTATCTTCTTCAGAATTACAGAACTATTTACATCAACTATTCCAAGCTATCACGGGAGAAACGGGTGATGAGAAGCACCAAATGGAGAGAGCCCACAGATCACTTAGAGCAAAACCTAAAGAGGACGCCCCACCAAGGGACGTGATAATCAAGATGTTTCGATTCCCTGAGAAAGAGGCAATATTATCTGCAGCAAGGAAGCACCCAACCTTCAAATTCCAGGGATATGTTATTCAATTTTACCAAGATTTGTGCCTGCGCACACTACAGAGGAGAGGTACACTGAGACCACTGACTTCTTTACTGAGAAAACATCAGATAATTTATAGGTGGACTTTCCCATTTGGCCTGCATATCCAGTTTGAAGGCAGGTATATCACTCTCAAAGATTCATCAGAAATACCAGATGTCTGCAAGAGGCTCAGACTGGAGGTACCTGACATGCCTTCCAATACATTCCCCGAAGAGGATCTACAAAAGAAGCACAAAACTCCTCATATTCAGAATCAGAAATGGTCCAGAGTATCAAAGAGGGGTACCAAGACCTGAGAAATATCGATTTTCATCATACATCTCTCTGCTTTCACAGCACTCTAGGAGGTGCTGACACGAGGAAAATTCTTCCCTAATTTAGAAGAATGTCAAAGCTCAGTTTTGTTTATATCAAAGGGGAAATTAGATGGTTACAACCATATCGAGCTCCCATCTCTTACATCATCAATGAGGGAACTTTCAACAAAGGGTAGCTGGACTTAGATATCACTCCCTTTTCTCCAAGAACTGTTGGACACAATATTTCTTTCAAATACATTGTAAAAACCTTGGAGTAAGGGTCACAGTGACTCACATAGGTTGGTTACTTAAACATGTAAGACATAAGTTAACGTCTCCACAAAGCTTTGAGGTTCATTATTGATGATATGTTCAAGTCAAAATAATGCTTTAACCTGCTTTTCTTTACAGTTATAGAAATTCATCATACAGTATATTATAGTACAGTTGATATGAGGCGATGTCTCGCATTGCTTATTGATAATTGTTCTTTGTTTTTTTCTTATTACCAAAGTTTTGTTTCAGAATCGGATAAATGGAGAATAGCATTTACCGGTTAAAAGTTACAAATTTCTCACTAGTTAAATTTTGTTTTTTTTGTTATTATGTCGCCATATCTAATTATGTTTGCAATTGCCTTATTATCCAGAAGGAGGGTCAGGGTCAGCAGAGCCGGGGGGGTGGTACAGAACTACGTCTAGGATCTCAGGATACTCTTGGAGGAAGGAGCATGTATAGCGACGACACCAGGGTAAGATAACAATGACTAATCATATACACCTAATATCACATAATGTAAGGGGTCTCAACACAGATGTTAAACGCAGATCAGCCATGACCCAATATGATAGACTAAAAGCAAATCTGATTTTCCTCCAGGAAACACACTTCACCAGCTCCATTATTCCTAAATACTGGTCTAGACAGTTCCCCCAACACTTTCACTCGGTAACAGATAGCAAGAAAAGAGGGGTCTCCATACTAATACACCACTCACTAAACTTCAACACAGAAGAGGTACTGAAAGACGCGGAAGGTAGATACTTAATAGTCAGGGGATCAATTCAAGGGACAGAGATAACGCTTTGTAACATTTACGCCCCAAACGAAAAGCAGGACATCTTCCTGACTCACATAGCACACCTACTCACACAATGGTCCCAATCAAGAATTATATTGGGGGGGGACTTTAACTTGCCTATTCAAATTATTGAGACAGAGGGGTCGTCTGTACTAACACACAAACAAAGACATCACAATGCTATGGTTAGATCAATTAAAAGAGCCTTGTCGGCCCAAAATGTTATTGACTCTTGGGAGTCATTATATGGCAAGACTAATGACTATACATTCTACTCCTTTGCTCACAAAACATACTCCAAGCTAGATTATGTATACCTTAGCCAAATACTTATACCTAACTTACAGTCCTCCTCCATACATGCATGCGCATGGTCTGACCATTCTATTGTTAGTATTAAATTGACAGGAATTCTTAGACATTGCAGTAATCGTTCATGGACATTTGACCCAAATATACTTAGAAATCAGACTACACAAGACTCAATATTAAAAGCCCTAACTGAGTATTGGTCTATAAACACAGACACAACTAATAATCCACTTTATACTTGGGCAGCACATAAACCATTTATTAGGGGTTTGCTCATACAAGCAAAAGCCACTTATAATAAAATGACGAGATCAAAAACAGATAAATTACAAACAGAGATAAACGAACTGACTACACAACATCAACGTACTTCTTCTACAAAAACATTCAAACTCCTCCAGGAGAAGAGAAGGGAACTGTCTGGGATCATGTCAGCCGCCTCTCTTAGAGCAGCACAGAGACTAAAGGCACATTACTATATTTACTCAAACAAACCAGACAGATACCTAGCACATAAACTACAGGAAAAAATTAGATCTTTCTCGATCCCCTCTATCCAGACCCACATTGGTTCATACACATCAAATCCACAGGAAATTACAGATACTTTTGCAAAGTACTACCAATCACTATATGATGGTAAAAAAACTAATCCATCGGCACATACTAAAGTACTTAGAGAACAATTCTTAGCAGCAGCCCACCTCCCAGTAATCGATAAGGAGGCCTTAAAGGAATTAAATGCAAATATAACGACAAAAGAGATCTTAGAGGCAATTAAAAGTCTAAAGCCAGGAAAAGCAGCAGGCCCGGATGGGTTTCCAGGGGAATATTATAGATTATTTAAGATGGCATTGGTACCACATCTCCACAAATTTTGTAATGATATTATGTTAGGTAAAAACATCCCTATGGATATATTGCGTGCTAAGATAATAGTTATCCCCAAACCAGGTAAGAACCCGAATTTATGTAATAGCTACCGCCCTATTTCATTAATAAATCAGGACATAAAGATCTTTACTAAGATACTGGCCAACAGACTGAAAATACATCTCCCCTCTCTGGTGCATCCAGACCAGGTGGGATTTATTATAGACAGAGAAGCACCTGATAACATTAGAAGGACAGTGGACCTGGTTGATCACCTAGATAAGACCAAAACGCCTTCTCTGCTCCTTTCACTGGATGCAGAGAAGGCGTTTGACAGAGTGGACTGGGAATACATGTTTGAGGTATTAGCTGGTTTTGGACTCAGGGGCCCCTTCGTGAAAGCCATCAAAAATATCTACTCCTCCCCTACAGCTGTGATTAGAGCGGCGGGGTATCAATCGAACCCTATTGATATCCGTGGAGGTACTAGGCAAGGTTGCCCCCTTTCTCCGCTGATTTTTGCACTATGCATAGAGCCCCTAGCGGCAACAATCAGACTTTCCCCAGATATACATGGAGTTAAGATAAACCAAAAAGATTATAAACTCTCGCTTTTTGCGGATGATATTCTTTTGACAATAACGAAACCCCTGATTTCACTACCAAATTTGTATAAAATTCTGCAAGACTTCTCAGATGTGTCGGGATATAAAGTCAATTTAGATAAGTGCGAAGGACTGCCCATAGCTCTCCCGACCCATACTTCTAAATTAATAGAAACGAATTTCACATTTACCTGGGCTAGAAAAGCGATACAGTATTTAGGAGTCAAAATACCTAAAGACTATAAGGATCTGTATAAGATTAACTATATCCCTCTTTTTAAAAAAATTAGGTCAGACCTACACAGATGGAAGAGTAAACAATTCTCATGGTTTGGACGCCTTTCGGCAATTAAAATGACTATTCTTCCACGCATATTATACCTCTTTAGGGCTTTACCTATCAAAGTCCCAGCCCCAGATATAATCAAATTACAACAAGACCTAACGGGATTTCTAAGAGGCAGTAAGATAGCTAGAATTGCTTCCAGAACTTTACAACTTCACAGACAGGTGGGGGGGGTGGGTATGCCGAACTTGATGGAGTACTATCAAGCAGCTAGATTAGCTCAAGATCTACTACTGAACAAAAACACAAACGACATTATATGGACTACACTGGAGGCTGAAGTAGAAAAAACTGATAAGTCTTCTGATATACTATGGAGACCCACTAAGGGATACACAAATACCAACACCACCTTATCAGCCTCTGGGGACTCGGTAAAGACCTGGACAGCGTTGACCAGTGCTCTTCACCTATTACCAATAGACTCAATAGCCAGACCGATTAAAACTCTGCTCCCGAATGATCTACATTTACAACTGGAAAAATGGGAGAATAAGGGACTTTACAGAGTGGCCGACTTTCTAGTAGATGGTAAATTCATTACATTCGCACAAACCCAAGATAAATTAGCTCCCTACAAACTTCACTGGTTTCTATACCTGCAGATCTCATCTGCGATACACAAATACCTACATTTTCCTCTTACAAGAAAATTAACAACATTGGAACAATTTATAATTAACAAGAAAAGGGATAAAAAGATGATTTCCTATCTATACATAGCTATACAAAAGGCAAGATACACCTCAAACACTCCAATAGTTGATAGATGGATAAAAGATATAGGTACAGATTTAAAAATAGAGGACTGGATAGCCATCACACGTGACGTTGGTAGAGGTATGATTAGTGCTGACTTCAAAGAGAACTGTATTAAAACCACTTTCAGGTGGTACTTGACCCCGACTAAAACCTCTCACTATTCGCGTGGTTCCACCAACCACTGTTATAGAGGGTGTCGAGAAGTAGGTACATACAGTCATATGTGGTGGGAATGTCCTAAAGTGCGGCTGATATGGTCTGAGCTATCGTCTCTACTGAGTACTTTGCTATCAGAAAATATCAATCTCTCGATGGCGCAGACCTTACTGAACGAACACATCCCAAAATTTAACTCTGCCATAAACACTTTTATAAGAACACTATGCACAGCCAGCCACAAGGATATGTGTAGCAAAGTATTGGAAGGTGGGGGTACCAACTTGGACTGAGATAATGGAAAAGTTTAAAGTTACAAACTCCATGTCGGAGCAAGCTTCCTTGATTCAAGGTTCGACAGAGAGTTTTCAGAAAATTTGGTTTTATTGGATTATGGGAGACAGAGGAGTGAGAGGAGGTATAGAGGAAACTGAATCTACTTAGAAATTAAGACAGGAGGGGTGGGCAGGGGACTGACAGGGAGAAGGGATCTAGCCTTCCCCGGCTCTGCTAAACTCTAATAATGTAAAAAATAATTTTATTTTTTTTTTTTGAGATATTGTTACTGACCTTACCTTTTTTCCTTCTTGTTTACAAGCTATAAGTATTATGTCAAAGATAGGCAAAATGTATAGGCTAAGACATATGCATTGGTTACAGGTTTCTGTTATGTTGATTTTTACTTTTGGGTTCTTAAGTTTAAATATCTACTTTGGTGGTCATATATACTAGATAGCAAAGAGTAACTTGACCACAGAAGACAACAACTTATTGAGATTGGGCTTCCAGAGCCCCAGGAATTGCTGGACTTAATTACCGAACATGCCCTAGTGCTCCATCAGTTATATGGCAGGACAAGAGTGTATAGGAGCCAATTCAGCCAGATATTTTGTAAGCTATACTTTACATGTCAATGTTGTTGTACATTTTATGATGTTAATTATTTGAAAACTAATAAAAATTATTTCAACCTAAATAAGGCAACATACTATTCTGTGAAATAGATGTGTATGTATTGGAGCTTTAATGACTGTTACACATAGGTAAAGTGATTGGTTGGTGTGTAAGTTGCTTGTGTAATGTGGCAGAGCTTTCTGTGTTACTAGATGCATGGTCACCATTTTATCCGGAATGTACCACAGCTGACTGATTTCACACTGATTATTCTTTAGAACAAAGAGAATTTTAGACAACTAATATATTTATAAAAGGAATAATTTGCTTCCCAGTTATTTTACCGCTATATATAAAAAAAAAATGGTTGTAAATATCTAGCAATTATCTAATGCTGTAAGAGTTTCTCTTTGTAGAACATTCTCTAATATAAATACAGCTATGGTTGGTACCAATGTAAGTGTGACACTATATCTGTATGTAACAATGTATATAACTTGCAATGTGTGACACTATATCTGTATGTAACAATGTATATACTTGCAACGTGTGACACTATATCTGTATGTAACAATGTATATACTTGCAACGTGTGACACTATATCTGTATGTAACAATGTATATACTTGCAATGTGTGACACTATATCTGTATGTAACAATGTATATAACTTGCAATGTGTGACACTATATCTGTATGTAACAATGTATATAACTTGCAATGTGTGACACTATATCTGTATGTAACAATGTATATAACTTGCAATGTGTGACACTATATCTGTATGTAACAATGTATATACTTGCAATGTGTGACACTATATCTGTATGTAACAATGTATATACTTGCAATGTGTGACACTATATCTGTATGTAACAATGTATATACTTGCAATGTGTGACACTATATCTGTATGTAACAATGTATATACTTGCAATGTGTGACACTATATCTGTATGTAACAATGTATATACTTGCAATGTGTGACACTATATCTGTATCAACAATAGAAAATTATCCCAGGCGAAACAAACACACTCTAGTGGATATCTGAACTTCGGTTTAAAATGTCACTTTAAGGCAATGTTCCGTGAAAAACAGGCATATAGGCTTAACATACACACCCCCCAAGGAAGCTTCAACAACCTCAATCCTCCAAGGCATCCACTGATGCGGAATAGGGTGAAAGTAAAAAACTCACCCTTCTGCCATAGGAGGTTTCTTGTCGGCCCAAAAGAAACTTAGTGGCGAACTCCTCAGAGGTATAATCCTAAATGGGGACAATCTGCGGCTAAAGCCGCCGGTTCACCTATAGGAATTAGCTCCTCTCCGTACCGCTTCTAATTTCAAATGTCGGGCCTCCGCAGCTTGGCGTGTGACGTCATCGGGGTTGTGCGTAGTTGGGGGTGTGCCGCCTTCAGCCTATCACCATCCAGGAGACACGGTGCTTGCACTGTATTGACTTCACAGTGTGGAAACCGAAGTTTGAGGATCTTCGAAGGGACAAACTGCCAAAGAACAGGGACTCCTTGTCATCCCAAAGTAAATAGATAGCAAAAGATGAGGCAGCAGTCGGTTCCTTGTATGCGTAAAAACCAATTCTTTATTCTTCTTGTTTAAAACATTACTTCACATCACAGCAAACAGGTAAAAGGAATGCAGGTGGTTGACTAGTTTCGGCAATGCCGTAATCATAAACCTGCAATCACTTAAGAAGTGAACATATTTAAAGGGATTGCTTAACACAGTGATTGGTCAATGTTAATGGGAGGTTACAACCCCTCCCTTACATATTAACCTCTTACTAGTAAATTACTTGTTGCATCTAAATGCAGCATTTAACATGAAAATATTCCAACTATGGCTATAGAACATCAATTAAATCGCTTGTTTAATACAAAATACAATTTATAAATTTATAAAATGCAATGATCTAGTTATCTTGAAAGCTGACCTTCTTAAGTGATTGCAGGTTTATGATTACGGCATTGCCGAAACTAGTCAACCACCTGCATTCCTTTTACCTGTTTGCTGTGATGTGAAGTAATGTTTTAAACAAGAAGAATAAAGAATTGGTTTTTACGCATACAAGGAACCGACTGCTGCCTCATCTTTTGCTAACTATATGTAACAATGTATATACTTGCAATGTGTGACACTATATCTGTATGTAACAATGTATATACTTGCAATGTGTGACACTATATTTGTATGTAACAATGTATATACTTGCAATGTGTGACACTATATCTGTATGTAACAATGTATATACTTGCAATGTGTGACACTATATCTGTATGTAACAATGTATATACTTGCAATGTGTGACACTATATCTGTATGTAACAATGTATATACTTGCAATGTGTGACACTATATCTGTATGTAACAATGTATATACTTGCAATGTGTGACACTATATCTGTATGTAACAATGTATATACTTGCAATGTGTGACACTATATCTGTATGTAACAATGTATATACTTGCAATGTGTGACACTATATTTGTATGTAACAATGTATATACTTGCAATGTGTGACACTATATCTGTATGTAACAATGTATATAACTTGCAATGTGTGACACTATATCTGTATGTAACAATGTATATAACTTGCAATGTGTGACACTATATCTGTATGTAACAATGTATATACTTGCAATGTGTGACACTATATCTGTATGTAACAATGTATATACTTGCAATGTGTGACACTATATCTGTATGTAACAATGTATATACTTGCAATGAATTGGTTTTGGTACAGGTTCCCAAATGAACCACAGACCTGGATCCTCCATCTCTATCTCCTCTCATTGTGTTCAGTAACCCCCTTCTGTTGGTGAATCTGTATGTAGATGTGAATTCCACCTATGACATGCTGCTTGTTTTGATTGGCTAAGGGTGCATCTCATACTATAATTTATGATTCAAACTAGAAAAAATAAAAAAGACTAAGACTATCTAGGCACCATGTTTACCCTATTATCTTACAGGAATACAGATGACAACAATCCATTGCCTTTTACAGATTAAAGGGACGGTCTACACAAAATTTGTTGTTCTTTAAAAAGATAGATACATGCCTTTATTACCCATTCCCCAGCTTTGCACAACCAACATTGTTAGATTAATATTCTTTATAACATTTAAACCTCTAAATGTCTGCCTGTTTCAAGCGCTCTATTGACAGCCTCTTAATCACATGCTTTTGTATTTGCTTTTCACAACAGGACACTGCTAGTTCATGTGGGTCATATAGATAACAATGTGTTCACACTGGGGTGTTATTTAGGTTTAGCACAACACAGTACTAAATGCCACTCAATATATTTTAAATAGTCACAGTCATGTGATCAAGGGTCTGTTAGAAGATGCTTAGATACAAGGTAATCACAGAGGTAAAAAGTATATTAATATAACTACGATGATTATGCAAAACTGGGGAATGGGTAATAAAGGGATTATCTATATTTTAAAACAATAACAATTCTTACTCAAAATACTACAAAAATACTTATTCATTCCCTCATCCTGTCACGCATTGATTATTGCAATCTACTCTTAAATGGCCTTCCAAAACACCGCCTCTCCTCCCTCCAATCTATTATGAATGCTTCTGCTAGACTCATCCACCTAAGTCGACGATCTACATCAGCTGCTCCGCTCTGCCAGTCTCTACACTGGCTCCCCATACACTCCAGAATACAATTTAAAGTATTAGCCCTAACCTACAAAGCACTCAACAGTCTAACTCCCAACTATATTTCCTCTCTCATCGTGAAATACTCCCCATCCCGTCCTCTTCGATCAACCTCTGACCTACGTCTCTACACTCCTGTTATCTCTACATCCCACTCCCGCCTCCAAGACTTCGCACGTGCTGCTCCTGTCCTCTGGAACTCTCTACCCCGCTCCATCAGACTGTCTCCAACCTTGTATAGCTTCAGAAGATCCTTGAAAACCCACCTATTCAGAAAGGCATACCATCTCTCCTCCATCCCGCATCCGAACCAAGCTAATACATGAACTGCCTGACTCACTGCTGCAAATACAACCGATGTAACAAGCTACCCCAACCATATGTCTCTGCACCCTAAACCTATAGACTGTGAGCTCTCCGGAGCAGGGCCCTCTTCCTCCTGTGCTAGATTTGTTTAGTCTTGTTATGTTTTGTATTGTATCACAAATCTTTGTCATTGTATACCCCTATCAATGTACCCAGCGCTACGGAATTTGGCGGCGCTATACAAATAAATGATAATAATAATAATAATAATAATAATAATAATAATAATAATTCTATTGTAGACTGTCTATTTAAACTTTTAATTAACTTCTGTTTATTTTTCTGATGATAAGAACAGGACTTATCTAGAACGGAGTTTGATATGATCTTAGACTCTGTGTTCTCTGTTCCACTTCACAAGTTAGAGACTTTGATAAATTGGACAGATTTACAACCTTTAAGGAATTTTAAAGGGAGTGTGTCTGGGTATTCTCACAATAACATCCTGTCTTTTATTCACTAAGACAAATGTGAATTCCTGAGTAGTAAAGAAAACATTCTACTTTGTAATAATACATTTGGGCTCATCTTAAAATACTTGTTTCCCCCATACAGCATACATAAATACATTCAGTTACAAATCTGTGAATATATCAAACAAAGAATATATATATATATATATATATATACACACACACACACACACATACACATAGATAGATATATATATATATATATATATATATATCTATCTTGTATTCACATATTATTATCAAGATTGTCTACTGTCACATCTTACCAGTCTTTTTGTATGTTGATAAACATGGATCCATGTTAACCTTTTAACGCTGTTATGCCGTTCTATTCCGTCATATTTACACTGGGCTTTAAAGCCGTTATGATGGAATAGAACGTCATAACAAACGGCTTTCCTGAAGCCTTCTGCGCTTCAAGGACTTGATCGCGGTCTGGAGGGCGTTCCTAGGGTTGTAGGGACGCCCCCCAGATGCGATCCAATAATTGAAATCTCGCGATCGTATGCACGATCGCGTAGTTTCAATTTGTCTACATCGGAACAGGTGTTCCGATGTAGACACTTTAACCCTGTCACGAAAGGGTTAATGTACTATTTGAATATTCCACATAGGTACCTTTGCATATTGGATATTATTTATTGTTTTAAACTTGTGTTTTAATTATCAACATTTATTGTCATTAATAAATACAGGTGTACTACCTATTCATATCCTAGCCCACTTCTAGTTGAGGCGCTCAGGATCCATCCATATATTCTTAGAGTTCCTTATTGACAGCTAGACGTCAAGACAGCTAGAGCATATAGGATTACAGAGGTGCTAGGTATATATTCCATCAATATATCAAACAAAAAATAATAGATATGGTTAGATATAAATATGTTTACCCAATATGATCCTGACATATGATCCCTAATTTTGTTATATTTCTACAGACATCAAAGAGACAGTAAAGTAAAAAAAATAACTTTAATTATTCAGATAGAGCATGCAATTATAACCAACATTCCAATTATCAAATTAGCTTTGTTTTCTTTTTATCCTTTGTTGAAGAGTAAACCTACTCGTAGGAGCTCAGGACTGTGCACGTGTCTTTAGCACTCTATGGGAGTGTGTGATTAACAAGGTTTGCAGCAATGGTATTCATTGTTTCAAACACAACTGCCATAGAACAGAACATGCACGCTTCGCAACAAAGCAAGGATACCAAATGAGCAAAACAAATGTGCTAACAGAAATACAGTGTAAAGTTGTTTGAAATTGTAAGTTCTATTTGAATTGCGAAAGTTAATTTTTGACTTTACTGTACCTTTCTAAAATACGAAAACACTTGTCAGATGCGTAAATTTGTCTGTAAATGTCTCCTCAATATTATTTTTGGCTACTACATTAAAAAAAATATATATTTTAAAAAAAGAAGTTCAACATATTCATGGAGTACATTACAACTCTTACATTAAAGGGACAGTCAAGTCATAATTAGACAGTCATGATTTAGAGAGAACATACAATGTTAACCAACTTTCCAATTAACTTCTATTTAATTTGCTTCCTTCTTTTGTTATCCTTTGCTAAAAGGTTTATCTAGGTAAGCTCAGGAGCAGCAGAGAACCTAGGTTCTAGCTGCCGATTGGTTGCTGAATTTATATACCATTGCAATTGGCTCACCCATGTGTTTAGTGGGAAACCAGTAGTGAATTGGTGCTCCTTCAACAAATG
Source organism: Bombina bombina (assembly GCF_027579735.1). Lineage (NCBI taxonomy): Eukaryota > Metazoa > Chordata > Amphibia > Anura > Bombinatoridae > Bombina > Bombina bombina. Next base: position 56,679,110 of record NC_069504.1, on the reverse strand, counting down.
ATACCAAGAGAATGAAGCAAATATTATAAAAGAAGTAAACTAGAAAGTTGTGTAAAATTGTATCTTCTACCTAAATCATGAAAGAAATGTTGGGTTTCATGTCCCTTTAAAAAACCATTAAATAAAGTAGAATTGAATAATTGGCAAATGGATAATAATAAAAAACAATGCAATGGCACAGTAGATTTTTTTTTCTAACAAATTTCAAAATTTCCTTCCATTTCCCTGTATCATGTGACGGCCATCAGCCACTCATAGACATGTATACACTGATCTGTTGCACATGCTCAGTAGGAGATGGTGCATATAAAAAGACTGCACCATTTAATAATGGAAGCAAATTGGATTTTTTTATTGTATGCTCTGAGTCATGAACAAGTAAAATAAGGCAGGTTGCGTTTGTGACATAAAAATCCTGCAATACAAAACTAAATAAAATGAATTTGTTAGAGCATGTGCATTTAGTAATACTGACCCTGCATCTCAGGGAGCAAAAGAGAAATTCTGGTCCCAAAGTAGACACAGCCGGTGATTGACAGGGTCGTGTGGTTGCCACTGCTGATTGGCTCACCTGATGTGTCTTCTAGGGACCAGCTATGTGCATAACCTCTTTGCAGGGGTTAAACACACTGACTTGCAGGGCCAATGGCAATAAAAAGACATGAGCATGTAATTTTTCAACAACAGGAGAGCAGTGTCCTACCTTGCGCACAAGTAGAAGTAAATGTACTTTAACCCCTTAAGGACATAGCCTCAGTTTGCTCAATTGTTTCATGACAGAATCATTTTGTCATTGGGCATTAAGGGGTTAATATTAAAGTTATGGCAAATCCTAGCGTTTCTGAAACACTGAGATTTATCATCAGAAAAAATAAAGGGGGCTTTCAATCATGAAGTATAAAATACTTCATACTGAAAGCTCCTTTATTGGTTCCAATGATCGCCTTCACTGGGCTGCTAAGGCAGCCCACCGGCAGAACGCTAACTTCGCTATCTGGCAAAGAGGCGACGTTTCCACCTATTAGCCAATAGCATTGCTGAAAATCTGGCTTTGTGCCGCAAAATACTCTGTGTTACAGAATATAATTATTGCACTGTTTATAACCATGTGTTTAAAGGGACAGTCTATTCCAAAATAAACTTTCATGATTCAGATAGGTCATGTCATTTTAAACAACTTTCCCATTTACTTTTATCATTAATTTGGTTTGTACTCTTGGTATTCTTAGTTAAAAGGTACAAACTGTATTAATATAACTGTGTTGGTTATGCAAAACTGGGGAATGGGTAATAAAGGGACTATCTTTTTAAATAATAAAAATTCTGGTATTGCCTGTCCCTTTAAACTTTGTAAATGGGGGTAAACGAAAAGTTAAAGGAACAGTCTAATCCAGAATTGTTAGTTTAAAAAGATAGATAATCCCTTCATTACCCATTCCCTAGTTTTCCATAACCAACACTTAAATTATTATACTTTTTACCTCTGTGATTACCTTGTATCTAAGCTTCTGCTGACTGCCCCCTTATTTCAGTTGTTTTAACAGACTTATATTTTAGCCAATCAATGCTGACTAATAAATAGCTCCATGGGAGCATGCACAATGTTATCTATATGGTACAAATGAACTAACACTGTCTAGCTGTAAAAACTGTCAAAATGCAGTGAAATAAGAGTCAGCCTTCAAGGACTTAGAAATTAGCATATAAGCCTACCTAGGTTTAGCTTTCAACAAAAAATACCAAGAGAACAAAACAAATCTGAAGAGTAAAGTAAATTAGATAGTCATTTTAAAGGGACACTCAAGTCAAAATAAAACTTTCATGACTCAGAGTATGCAATTTTAAACAACTTTCCATTGTACTTCCATTAACAAAATGTGCAGTCTTTTTATAATTACACTTTGAGTCACTAGCTCCTACTGAGCATGTGCAAGAATTCACAGAATATACGTATATGCATTTGTGATTGGCTGATGGCTGTCACATGATACAGAGGAAGTGGAAAAAGACAACTTTAAAATTTGTCAGAAAACAAAAATCTACTCCTTTGAAGTTCAGACTAAGTGCTAATGTATTGTCTTTTTATCATGCATCTGTTCATTAAGAAAATCTACTGTATTTACTGATCCTTTAAATGATTACTTTCTGTTATAATTTTTAAGCTAAACAACTAACATATTAAAGTTAATAAACATTAATTAAAACCTACTGACCTATATTTTCTCCAAAACGAAGTTTCATAACGTTCTAAAAGTTATATCTTTTATTCGCCGATGATGTCACGTTATCCTGCCCACTATTTTCAGCACTGAGTGTTCAAAATACTTAAACCAATAACTTTGTGTTTAAAGCGCCATTTTGAAACCTAGGTATTGTAAACGGATTGGTACAGAGCAAAGGATACCCATGGAGTGGGTTTGGAAAACAATTAAATTTGCAGACAAGATTTCTGATATACGGTAGAGATATGTTAATGAAATGCTATTGATAAAAAGCGTATTTGGGGTAGTTAGTTAGTAACAGACATAGAAAATATTTACTTACAGTGGCCCTTTAAGTTTGCATTCCCTATCTGAATCATGAAATTCCATTTTTACTAGACTGTAAGAGTAGCAGTGCACTACTGGGACTTCTGGTGAGCCAATAACAACAGGCATATGTGTGTAGCCACCAAACACCAGCTAGCTCCCAGCAGTACATTGCTGCACCTGAGCCTGTCTATATATACTCTTCGAATGATACAGAGAGACTAAATTAAATTTAATAGAAGTAAAATGAAAATTCTCTTAAAGAATACTTTTTACCTCTGTGATTACCTTGTATCTAGACCTCTGCAGTCTGCCCCCTTATTTCAGTTCTTTTGGCAGACTTGCATTTTAGCCAATTAGTGCTGACTCCTAGGTAACTTCACGTGCATGAGCACAATATTATATATGACACACATGAACTAACGCACTCTAGTGGTGTAAAACTGTCAAAATGCATTCGGATAAGAGGCGGCCTTCAAGATCTATGAAATTCGCATATGAACCTCCTAGGTTTAGCTTTCAGCTAAGAATTACCAAGAGAACAACACAAAATCGGTGATAAAAGTAAATTGGAAAGTTGTTTAAAATGACATGTCCTATCTGAATCATGACAGTTTATTTTGGACTTGACTGTCCCTTTAAAACTGCACACACTATCTGAACCATGCATTTTGACTCAATGTCACAAACATTGACACATTGTTGTAACCATCAGTTTACAAATGACACATTTGCAGCAACCTATCTGCTGAGCTAAAGTCTATGCCCAGCTATTGCTCCCCTGTTTGGGCACCCAAACCCTGCAGGACTAATCCTCTATACTAATGTGTACAGTAGAACAACGCCAACCATATCTTAGAATACTAAGCTTATGTTTTTAGAGTTTTTTTTTTTAAAGATTATGAACTAAAACTGTGCTTATCACACATGTGCCCTGTGTAAGGTTAACCCCATTGTGCCTGGCAACCTACCCTGAGTACCAAAGGGTTAAACTGCAACTCGTATCTCTTACTTTGCTTTCACTTTCGGTTCCTCGGATCGCGTTTCTGACAGAACAACACAGATACGGCTCCGGTAAGGCGGCCGTCACGGAAACATCTGAACGGATCACACGCGAAAACCGCAGAAGTCAGATCCCATAAACATCACACGGTGTCATGGACCGAAATGACAGCCATATTGAAAACATTCACATTGCGTTCCAAGCCTCGTTTTTACTTTTAGCCACGCCCATGATTTTTTTTTATTATAATATGATTTTCGTTTAGAATATGCGTGTCCACACTGCGGCCCCAGCCCAGCCAGATAGTAGAGTTTATCCGGCCCGCTGCTTGCAGCACTTTGTACAGTTTGATACCTTAATTTCATTCTCGCAGTATTAGCCCATATGACATAAAATGCATAGCCATATAATATATAATACGCTCGCCTCCGTGATGCTATACAATAGGTGTCGGTGACCTCCGGTATGCGGTACAACGTGCATTCCTATAAGGAGATAATGCTGTCTAATACTGAGTACTACTGGTATCACCCCGTCATTATACACAAGAGTGTGATGAATAATAATGTACCACATAACATGTCTAATGTGTGTTGTTACAGCATTTTATTATTGCTTCTGTGTTTAACCTCTCTATAAAGTCAGCTGATCCAAAGCAGCAATGCACTACTGGGAGCTAGCCGAACTCCTGCTGAGCCAATGACTAGAGGATGTGCGTAGCCACCAATCAGCAGCTAGCTCCCAGTAGTGCACTGCTGCTCTTAAGCCTCTCTGTAAAGTCAGCTGATCCAAAGCAGCAATGCACTACTGGGAGCTAGCCGAACTCCTGCTGAGCCAATGACTAGAGGATGTGCGTAGCCACCAATCAGCTGCTAGCTCCCAGCAGTGCACTGCTGCTCTTGATCCTCAGTTTCCTTTTCAACACGATACCAACGACACGGAAGTTTCTTATTCAAGCTGTTTCTTATTCGTGAAATTCTGTTTCTTATTCATGGAAGTTGGTTTCTTATTCATTTTTTTTTTTGTCAGACTGCTTTAAATTGACTTTAAAATAAAAATATAGGTTTTATTTAAATAATTATATGATTCATATAATGTACACAGAGGTGGAATTCCTTTATACAACAATTTGATATACAAACTGGAAAAAAGGGCATAGTTGGCACCAATACAAATATTACTATTTTGAATAAGTAACTGATATTTTCAAAGGGTTAATGACCATTGGGCCACTGATTTCACTATTAATATATAGAGGATATATCCCCCTCCATGACATGCACTTGTTATAGCCTGGCCCAATGGTGTTTTGGGCACAGATATTGATGCCAACCCTGGCATAGGTGCCCTAATTCAATTTTTTGAATAAGTAACTGATATTTTCAAAGGGTTAATAACCATTGGGCCACTGATTTCACCATGGATATATACAGGGTTGATCCCCCTCCATGACATGCAATTGTTTTTAGCCTGGCCCAATGGTGTTTTGGGCACAGAAATTGATGCCAACCCTGGCATAGGTGCCCTAATTCACATTTTTGAATAAGTAACTGATATTTTCAAAGGGTTAATAACCATTGGGCCACTAATTCCATTATGAATATATACAGGGTAGATCGCCCTCCATGACATGCAATTGTTTTTAGCCTGGGCCAATGGTGTTTTGGGCACAGAAATTGATGCCAATCCTGGCATATGTGCTCTAATTCTCATTTATGAATAAGTAACTGATATTTTCAAAGGGTTAATAACCATTGGGCCACTGATTTCACTATGAATATATACAGGGTAGACCCCCTCCATGACATGCAATTGTTTTTAGCCTGGCCCAATGGTGTTTTGGGCACATAAATTGATGCCAACACTGGCATTGGTGCTGTAAATACCATTTTTGAAAAAGTAACATATTTTCAAAGGGTTAATAACCATTGAGCCACTGATTTCACTATGAATATATACAGGGTAGATCGCCCTCCATGACATGCAATTGTTTTTAGCCTGGCCCAACGGTGTTTTGGGCACAGAAATTAATGCCAATCCTGGCATTGGTGCTCTAATTACCATTTTGAATAAGTAACATATATTTTCAAAGGGTTAATAACCATTGGGCCACTGATTTAACTATGAATATATACAGGGTAGCTCCCCCTCCATGACATGCAATTGTTTTTAGCCTGGCCCAACAGTGTTTTGGGCACAGAAATTGATGCCAACACTGGCATTGGTGCTGTAATTACCACTTTTGAATAAGTAACAGATATCTTTGAAGGGTTAATAACCATTGGGCCACTGATTTAACTATGATTATATACAGGGTAGATCCCCCTCCATGACATGCAATTGTTTTTAGCCTGGCCAATTGGTGTTTTGGGCACAGACATTTATGCCAACATTGGCATTGGTGCTGTAATTACCATTTTTTTAATAAGTAACATATATTTTGTTAAAGGGTTAATAACCATTGGGCCACTGATTTCACTATGAATATATACAGGGAAGACCCCCCTCCATGACATGCAATTGTTTTTACCCTGGCCCAATGGTGTTTTGGGCACAGAAATTGATGCCAACCCTGGCATAGGTGCTCTAATTCTCATTTTTTTTAAAAGTAACTGATATTTTCAAAGGGTTAATAACCATTGGGCCACTGATTTCACTATGAATATATACAGGGTATATCCCCCTCCATGATATGCAATTGTTTTTAGTCTGGCCCAACAGTGTTTTGTGCACAGAAATTGATGCCAACACTGGCATTGGTGCTATAATTACCATTTTTGAATAAGTAACATATATCTTTGAAGGGTTAATAACCATTGGGCCACTGATTTAACTATGAATATATACAGTGTAGATCTCCCTCCATGATATGCAATTATTTTTAGCCTGGCCCAGTGGTGTTTTGGGCACAGAAATTAATGCCAACACTGGCATTGGTGCTGTAATGACCATTTTTGAATAAGTAACATATTTTCAAAGGGTTAATAACAATTGGGCCACTGATTTCACTATGAATATATACAGGGTAGATCCTCTTCCATGACATGCAACTGTTTTTAGCCTGGCCCAATGGTGTTTTGGCACAGAAAAACTGTTGGGCCAGGCTAAAAACAATTGCATGTCATGGAGGGGGAGCTACCCTGTATATATTCATAGTTAAATCAGAAAAACAAAATTTATGCTTACCTGATAAATTTCTTTCTTTCTTGACACAGTGAGTCCACAGATCTTCTAATTACTATTGGGAATATCACTCCTGGCCAGCAGGAGGAGGCAAAGAGCACCACAGCAAAGCTGTTAAATATCACCTCCCTTCGCTCCAACCCCAGTCATTTGACCGAAGTAAAAGGAGAGAAAGGAAGCAACAAGGTGCAGAGGTGTCTGAGGTTTATAATACGACAAAAACCTGTCTTAAAAAACAGGGCGGGCCGTGGACTCACCTTGTCAAGAAAGAAATACATTTATCAGGTAAGCAAACATTTTGTTTTCTTTCTAATGATACAGTGAGTCCCCAAGACCCAAGCTAGAGGACAAAGATGATAATGGAGGGACAAGACAGGGAACCTAAACGAAAGGCACCACTGCTTGAAGAACCTTTCTCCCAAAGGAAGCCTCAGCCGAGGCAAAAGTATCAAACTTATAGAACTTGGAAAAAGTGTGTAGAGAGGACCAAGTTGCAGCCTTGCAAATCTGTTCCACAGAAGCTTTATTTTTGAATGCCCAGGAAGAGGAAACAGCCCTTGTAGAATGAGCCGTGACTCTCTCAGGAGGCTACTGTCCAGCAGTTTAATAGGCCAAGTCAATTATACTCTTTAGCCACAAAGAAAGAGAAGTAGCAACAAACAGAGCCGAAGACTGACGAAAATCCTTAGTCGCCTATAAATAATATTTCAATGCACGCACCACATGAAAAGAAGGGTTAGGACACAAAGAAGGAGCAACAATCTGTTGATTAATGTTCCTATCCGAAACCACCTTAGGAAGAAACCCTAACTTAGTATGCAGGACTACCTTATCAGAATGAAAAATAAGATAAGAGGAATCACACTGCAACGCCGAGAGTTCTGAGAGACTGCGGGCAGAAGAAATTGCAATGAAAAAAAAACTCCAGGGAGGAGTAACAGGTTTGAACACATGCCTGATTCTGACCAAGGCCTGACAAAAAGATTGCACATCTGGTAAATCCGCCAGACGTTTATGCAACAAAATAGACAAGGCAGATATTTGACCCTTCAAGGTACTTGCAGATAAACCTTTCTCCAGACCCTCCTGGAGAAATGACAGAATTCTAAGAATCTGAACTCTACTCCAAGAGTAGCCTCTGGATTCACACCAATGCAGATATTTACGCCATATCTTATGGTAAATCTTTCTAGTCACAGGCTTACGAGCCTGAATCATAGTCTCAATGACCGACACAGAAAAACCACGCTTAGATAAAATCACAGATGCCCTCTCCTGTTTGATTCGAGCAATGACCCGAGGAAGGAGAGCGAACGGAGGAAATTGGTATGCTAGACTGAAATTCCAAAGGACCGCCAGAGCATCTATCAGTACAGCCTGAGGATCCCTTGACCTCGACTCATACCTCGGGAGCTTGGCATTCTGACGAGATGCCATGATATCCATTTTCGGCTGTCCCCATTTGAGAATCAAGCTGGAAAACACTTCCGGATGGAGTTCCCACTCTGTGGATCGCAGATAGACAGCAGTTGTGGGTCTCTGCCGACTGAATAATCTTGGCTACCTCTATCATGGCCAAGGAACTCAGAGTTCCTCCCTGATGGTTGATGTAAGCCACTGAAGTTACGTTGTCCGACTGGAACCTGATAAACTGGGCTGAAGCTACCTGAGGCCAGGCCAAAAGAGCAGTGAAGATTGCACTCAGCTCTAGAATGTTTATGGGGAGAACAGACTCCTCCCGAGTCCATGTCACCTGACCCTTTAGAGAGCCCCAGACCGCTGTCAGGGTGCCAGGAATCAGACTGAGACGAGAAGTGCAAAAATAATCACACCTTTATTAATAGCAAAAAATAATAAAAAGTCCACAAGTCAAATAACAAGCCAGGAGTCAAAACCAGAGCTGGTAGTCAGACGAGCCGAGTCAGGAGCCAAAGCGAATAGTCAGACGAGCCGGAATCAGAAACAAGGAAAACAGCAGAGTCAGGAACAAGCCAGGGATCAGGAACCAGGAAGGACGTCAGGCAGCCAGGTAATACACAGGAACTCTCACAAACAGGTCTGAGAAAACGCAAAGGCAAAACATACTGAACAGAGGCCCTTTAAATAATAAGTGATGACATCACAATTCTGAGACTGCATCCTATCTCACATGGATGATGAACACCAGTCTGGCCATAAAAGGAAGTGCAGGAAATGAGCAGCATCCCCCACAATGCACCATAGTCAGCAAGAGAGGTGAGTAAAATGGCTGCCAGCAGCACATTGCAAACAAAACAGGGAAAAAACCCTGACAGTACCCTCCCCTCAACGACCCTCCCCCGCGGGAGGACAAAAGGCTTATTGGGGAAACGGGCATGGAAGGCACGGAGGAGGGCGGGAGCATGAACATCAGAGGAGGGAACCCAAGAACGCTCCTCCGGACCGTAGCCCCTCCAGTGAACCAAATACTGTAGACGGCCCCTGGACATACGAGAGTCAATAATGCTGCTGACCTCATACTCCTCATGTTTGCCAACAAAGATAGGACGGGGACGAGGCAACACAGTGGTAAACCGATTACAAACCAATGGTTTCAAGAGGGAGACATGAAAAACATTGGAGATGCGCATAGCAGGAGGAAGGTCAAGAGCGTAAGCCACAGGATTAACCAGTCGGAGTATTCGAAAAGGACCAACATAACAGGGAGCCAATTTATTGGAAGGCACTCAAAGGTTCAAGTTGCAAGAGGACAGCCAAACTCTATCACCAACCTGGTAGGAAGGTGCGGACAGACGCCTACGATCAGCCTGGAACTTTTGGCGCTGCATAGAACGATGAAGGCAATCCTGAATCTGCACCCACGTGGAACGGAGTTGCCGGAGATGCTCCTCCAAAACCGGAATACCCTGAGACATGAATAAATCGGGCAACAAGGATAGTTGAAACCCATAATTCGCCATGAACGGGGATAACTTGGAGGAAGCATTAATAGCACTATTACGAGAAAACTCTGCCCAAGGTAACAGTTCAAACCAATTATTGTGGTGATCTGAGACATAGCAACGGAGGAACTGTTCCAGAGCTTGATTAGACCGTTCTGCAGCCCCATTGGATTGAGGGAGATATGCCGAGGAGAAGGAAAGCTGGATCCTCATTTGAGCACAAAAGGAACACCAAAATCTAGAGACAAACTGGCTACCCCGGTCCGACACTATCTCCTTGGGTAACCCATGTAAACGTAAGACATCCTGGGCAAAAATTGAAGCAAGCTCCTGAGCGGTAGGCAACTTTATCAAGGGAATGCAATGTGACATTTTAGAAAAACGGTCAACCACCATAAGGATAACAGTATTGCCATTGGAAACAGGGAGCTCGACAATGAAGTCCATGGAAAGATGTGTCCAAGGACGCTCACCATTAGCAATAGGTTGAAGAAGACCCACAGGAAGACGTAGAGGAGTCTTATTCTGTGCACAAACTGAGCAGGAGGCAACATACGCAGCAAAATCAGAACGAAGACCTGGCCACCAGAATTGTCGAGTGACAGACCAAATCATTAAGTTCTTGCCTGGGTGACCTGCGGCTTTAGGATAGTGGTAAGTATGCTTAAGTTTAGTTTGAAGATTCTCAGGAACAAAACACTTACCACTAGGTTTCTCAGGAGGTGCATTGGTTTGTGCAGCCAGGATCTCCTCCCCCAAGGGAGAAGTCAAATTAGTACGTATGGTAGCCAAAATATGGTCAGGAGGTATAACAGGAGTAGTTACAGACTCCTCCTTGGACAGAGGCGAAAATTGTCGAGAGAGGGCATCAGCCCTAACATTCTTACTACCAGGCAGGTAGGAGACCACATAATTAAACCGAGACAAAAATAGCGCCCATCTGGCCTGTCGGGGCGACAAACGTTTTGCTTCAGATAGATAAGTTAAATTCTTGTGGTCAGTAAGAATAAGCACTGGCACGCTAGTACCCTCGAGAAGATGCCTCCATTCCTTGAGTGCCAAAATTATGGCCAGTAATTCCCTGTCGCCAATTTAATAATTGCACTCTGCTGGAGACAATTTCTTAGAGAAGAAACCACACGGATGCAAGGAACCGTCAGGCGTAGGATGTTGAGACAAGAGGGCACCTACTCCAGTCTCAGACGCATCGACCTCAAGAACGAAAGGCAGGACATGTTTAGCATGAGCCAGAACTGGAGCGGCAGCAAAGGCAGTCTTAAGACTATCAAAGGCCTTAATGGCAGTAGGTGACCAATGGAGTGGATCATTCTCTTTACGGGTCATGTCTGTGATTGACCAAGGAAGAAAAGTTTTTAATAAACTTTCTATAGTAATTGGCGAACCCCAAAAAACGTTGAATAGACCGAAGACCAACTGGGCGAGGCCACTGCAGAACTGCAGATAACTTGTCAGGATCCATAGAGAACCCTGCAATGGAGATAACATAACCTAGGAAGGTTACTTGAGTCTGATGGAACTCACATTTCTCGAGTTTACAAAACAGGCCGTTCTCACGTAGTCTCTAAAGAACCTGTGTAACATCAGAACGATGAGCCTCAAGTGTGGGTGAGTGTATGAGGATGTCGTCTAAGTACACCACAACACACTGTTGCAACATATCTCGTAGGACATCATTAATAAGTTCCTGAAAAACAGCAGGAGCATTACATAGGCCAAAGGGCATTACAAGATACTCATAATGCCCGCTCCTGGTGTTAAATGCTGTTTTTCATTCGTGGCAAATCAAGTTTAGTAAAGACCGTAGCTCCCTTGAGGCGGTCAAAGAGTTCCGTAATGAGCGGAATAGGTTAAGCATTCTTAATGGTAAGATGATTAAGACCCCTATAATCGATGCATGGTCTTAACTCGCCACCCTTTTTCTTCACAAAGAAGAAGCCAGCCCCTGCAGGAGAACAGGATATGCGGATGATCCCCCGTGACAGAGCATCTGCAACATACTCCTCCATAGCACAATTCTCTGCAACAGACAGAGGGTACACCCGGCCCCGAGGAGGAATGGCTCTGGGTTGCAGGTCTATGGCACAATCGTAAAACCGGTGAGGAGGCAACGTACCGACACGCACCTTGTCAAACACGTCTAGGAACTCTCGGTACTCCTCTGGCAATTGAGATACCGAAGAAGTGCACAAGACTTTAACTGGTTTCCGAAGACAAGTGGAAATACATTGCTGGGACCACGGCAAAATTTCGGACCTGCGCCAGTCGAGACTGGAATTGTGCTTTTGGAGCCAGGGATAACGCAGAACAACCGGAAAATGCGGAGAGTTTATCACCTAGAACTGGAGGATTTCAAAATGGAGAGCCCCAACAGCCATGGACAACAGAGCAGTTTCGTGAGTTACGAGTGTGGGCTGAAGGGGCCCGCCATCAATGGCCTCAATAGGAAGCGGAACGGACCGAGGCAAAACAGGAATGGAGTGCTTTGATACAAAAGCACTGTCAATGTAATAGCCCGCAGCACCGGAGTCAACAAGAGCCTGGGTGACTATGGAGAAGTCCACCCAGGAAAGCACAACCGGGACCAAAGGTTTCTCCTTAAGTGGTTCCGGGGACGAGGATAAACCACCCAAGGTCTGCCCCCGACAGGACCTTAGGTGTGTGCGTTTCCCGGCTGTGTAGGACAATACTTTAAAAGGTGGCCCTCTAACCCACAATAGAGACAGAGCCCCTCCCTCCTTCTAAAGGCCCTCTCCACCGCGGAGAGACGCGTGAATCCCAACTGCATCGGCTCAGCAGTACCTAGTGACTCGGGACCAGGAGGCATGGGAGGAGAGGGAGGCATGGGTGGGAACGAACACATAGGAGACAATGGAACAAGAGGCTTCCGCAAGCGCTCCTTGAAAGAGGGCCTCTCTCTGAGTCTGATGTCAATTAGGATCAAAAAAAGACACCAATGCCTCGAGATCCTCTGGTAAATCTCTGGCAGCAACTTCGTCTTTAATCGCATCAGAGAGCCCATGAAAGAAGGCAGCAACAAGGGCTTCATTGTTCCAACCTACCTCTGCGGCAAGCGTACGGAACTCAATAGCATACTGAGCAACAGATCTTGTACCTTGCTGAATGGACATGAGTCGTTTAGCAGCAGAGGAGGAGCGAGCCGGAACATCAAATACCCTTCGAAAGGAGGCCACAAATTCAGGGTAATTTGAAATCACAGGTTTATTAGTCTCCCACAAGGGATTAGCCCAGGCAAGAGCTGTGTCAGAGAGTAACGAGATGAGAAATCCCACCTTAGCTCTGTCAGAGGGAAACGCCTGAGGTAACATCTCAAAGTAAATGCCCACCTGGTTCAAAAACCCTCTGCACTGAATAGGATCGCCTCCATATCGCTGAGGTAGAGGTGCAGAACCGGACATGCTCCTGGTAGGCATAGGTGCAGCAGCGGAAACAGGAGCAGCCATAACTTGCGGGACACTTTGGTCCAAATGTGCAGTGCAAGTCAGCAGGGTTTGCAGGGCTAGTGCAAATTGATCCAAGCGGTGATCCTGTACATCCATCCTGGAAATGATGGCAGGTAAAGGTGGATTATTAGCACCATCAGGATTCATGGCCTTTGCGTAATGTCAGGGTGCCAGGAATCAGACTGAGACGAGAAGTGCAAAAATAATCACAGGAGTCAAAACCAGAGCTGGTAGTCAGACGAGCCGAGTCAGGAGCCAAAGCGAATAGTCAGACGAGCCGGAATCAGGATGTTAGTAACTGACAGGAAGTATAGCAAGTTAATTGTATATGGATCTTCAACTGCAGATCTAGATGGAATGTTTCACTCAGCACCTGCTTATCATATGTAGAAGAGAAGCGTATGGCTTGGAGTGATTTATTATATCTTGAAAAGAACAGAGTGACACAGGTTAAAACCTGGAGCAGTCTCTTACAGAATGAGCTGTTAGAGAAAACAGGAACCCAAGGGGTTAATTAATTCAGTTAGGAGTTTGAATAACAAGGAACCATTCAGTCACTGTTTCACTCTTACCGGAGAGTGGTCTTTAGCAGTCCGTTGTAACAGCTGATCTGTCAGATTAGGACAGAAGAGAAATCCTCAGGCAGCGTGTGAACGGTTAGAACCGAGGAGCTGCGCTGATAGTAAATAGTGATCCGGTGTAGCAGGTAGTTTCAGGAGTGAAGAAAGATTTGCACAAGCAATATAAAAGTTCAAAACGATATTCAGAATTAAATCCTGTTGTAACAAAAGGGTAATCCAAAGAGCACAATATGCAGTGTTAGCTCAGCTACTAAACTCATTAACTAAGCACCTGTCTCCCCTCAGGAAAAGGTTTAAGTAAGGTAAAAAGGTGCGGCTTCATAGTTAAGGTGGAATTACAGAATATCAGATGTCAGACAGTTAAGGTGGAGAGATGAGTTCTGACACAGGAACAAGGAAAACAGCAGAGTCAGGAACAAGCCAGGGATCAGGAACCAGGAAGGACGTCAGGCAGCCAGGTAATACACAGGAACTCTCACAAACAGGTCTGAGACAACGCAAAGGCAAAGCATACTGAACAGAGGCCCTTTAAATAATAAGTGATGACATCACAATTCTGAGACTGCATCCTGTCTCACACGGATGATGCACACCAGTCTGGCCATAAAAGGAAGTGCAGGAAATGAGCAGCATCCCCCACAATGCACCATAGTCAGCATGCTGTCCGGAACTAATTCTTCACACTATTGTGGCTAACTAAGGACACAGTACTCCAGGAAGCACTGAAGCAACACACGGATATCATACAGCTGAAGGTGGAACTCCAGAGTGTGCAGGGGAGAGGAGCTAGGCTGCTTTCTTCCCACCACACACAGAGGGTTCCCAGAGCTGTTTTGTGCTGGCGGTATGACCACAGCATTGGATTACAAATCACTCGGAGCTCCTGAATAATTAAAGGTACTATTGCTTCACGGCCATAACCTGCGCAGGATCGCCGTTTTCCATTAATCCCAAACTTTGACATTGAATTGAGCATTATTGTTGAAGCTCATTGTTATTTTGCTTGAATAACCAGGATCCGTTTACTCTTTTTAGTACTGCTCATTTGCTATCTTAACCCTGTCTGCAGCAGAGGCTAAGTGTTTTTAGAAGACTTCTTTCTACATATATAGGTCATTCAAAGAATTATATTGATTCTATATAAACTAGCTTTTATTTATTTATTTGCATTCAGTATTGCCTCTTTTTACATTCCTCCCATTGTATTAATTACTGATAAACAACTCTTTTAATACATTTAGTGAAATTAAATTATATTTTAACATTCATTTTTATTGGCTGTTGTATTCTTCTTGATTATTTACATATCATTTGTTAAAACATTTTTTACATATTTAAGAGGACATCATTAACTCTCTTTGACCTGCCCTTTAAGGCACCCACAGTACTTGTTTTTTCACTGTTATAAATATCCTTTTTGCTAGTTTGTAGGGAACTAGTGTTTATCTGTGGTGCTGGTCCCTGCTGTTGGATTTATAGCGTAAGAAGTTTAATCTCTTTTCTAATCTTAGATTGCTTTCCCTTGTTCCAAGACTGATTGGACCTCCAGGAAGGCTTGGACTGTTCCTGCTTTGTAGAGGGAGAGGAAGGCTTACCCTTGAAGCTTTGAAAGGAACAAAAATTACTCTGACGTCCCTTCTGCTTATTCCTCTTATCCTGAGGGAGGAAATGACCCTTTCCTCCCGTAATGTCGGAAATAATTTCAGCCAATCCCGGCCCAAACAAGGTCTTACCCTTGTAAGGAATCGCCAAAAGCTTAGACTTAGATGACACATCCGCAGACCAGGATTTCAACCATAAGGATCTGCAGGCCACAACAGCAAACCCAGAAATTTTTGCTCCCAGTTTGATAACCTGTAGGGAAGCATCCGTAATAAAGGAATTGGCCAACTTAAGGGCCTTGATTCTATCCTGGATCTCTTCAAGGGGAGTGTCTGTCTGAATAGAATCAGACAACTCATCAAACCAGTATGCCGCCACACTAGTGATGGTAGCAATACACACCGCAGGTTGCCATGGTAAACCCTGGTGTACATACATCTTTTTGAGCAACCCCTCCAACTTCTTATCCATAGGATCTTTAAAGGAACAACTATCCTCTATGGGAATAGTGGTTCTCTTAAAAATAGGGGATGGAGAAAAAGGAATACCTGGTCTCTCCCATTCCCTAGCAATAATCTCTGTAGCCTGATCTGGTACAGGAAAAACCTCCACCATGGAAGGTACATCAAAATACTTGTTAAGTTTACTAGACTTCGTAGGATTGACTACGACAGTAGTGTTGGAGTCGTCCAAGGTAGCCAAAACCTCCTTAAGTAACAAACGGAGGTGCTTCAGCTTAAATCTAAATGATACCACTTCAGCATCAGAAGAAGGAGTTACTCTGTCTGAGTCTGAGATTTCACCCTCAGATGCCACCGAAGTACCTTTCTCCTCAGATTTCTGGGAAGGAACATTCTGGACAGCCACAACTGTGTCAGACACCTTAATCCCTAAATTCTTAGATTTCCTCTTGCACTTTCCCTGATATACCAGGCGGGTATGTATCCTAAAGCGTTAAGTTAGAAAAACAGAAGTTTGAGGAAATGTAGGTATTCGTGGTGTTAACCTGTAGATGTGAATCTAAAATACTTTAAAATCAAATCGATGTTAGAATGAACATATGTTGGGATAAACACATAGGTAAATCTGAAAGTGCAATATACCTTGCATACAAAAGGGGGAATGGATTGGCCAGTCCAGGAAAATCTAATATATTTCTGATATTCAGCTGAATAATTGGGCATATAATTTAAAATTTAAACCGACTGCATTAGGTATATGAACAAATAAGCAATATTCTTCACATAGCATATATCATGGGTCATCAATAAAAAATGACATAGGTATCGAAGATAGTAGTGATAATAATAGCATATGGTGTACACCGAAAAAAAGAGTCTTTGGTATAAACTGTCTTTAGATCGAAGATTGCGCTATAGTAGGCGGAATGCCTTGGGGATCCAGAAGGCTAAACAACGTTGAACTTCTTTTCAAAAATAGTATTGAAGCATATAAAAAACCTGTAAAGAAAACGAAAAAGAGCTATAGCAAACTAAAACATCTAATCTGGGCATATATGAAATTGATACGGATCAATGGTCAGTCTACGCGTTTCATCCTTCAAACAAGGCCTTTCTAAAGACTAATACCAGCTGTCTTGTTCTAAGATTATTTAAAGGCCCATACAGCCTATGGAGTGAATGGGGTGTAACAAAAAAAATGCGCCGAAAAAGTCTATTCGTAAATAGAATGGGTTATGGGAGTATTCAATGATACTCTTACAGCCATTTTTCAAATGGGCAAAAAGGATACTATTAAATTATATTCTATCTAATTTTATCTGATTTTACATTGGTAGCCCAAGTTTAAGATGCGGCTTATACAGGCTGAGCATATGTACAGAGTTAAGAGCCGGAGGTTGCTTTTACATACAAAGAATATTTCATAGCCCAGATTAGGTATGGATTAAATACATTAGAGGAATAAAGTGAATTTGATTAGTAATATGGACACTATTCTTAAATAAACGATGGATGAAAAAAGAGTAGTAGCGACGGAATGATAGGGAAAAAATTACATAGTTGTGCTATTGTGTCGTAAATGAAAGAAAAATTAAGGTGAAAATGGAGGGGCAAATATATCAATATATATATATATAATCTGCGTGAACCTATAGAATGGACAAGTCTAAGGGGCCTATCTATCAAGCTCCAAAAAGAGCTTGATGGCCCGTGTTTCTGGCGAGTCTTCAGACTCACCAGAAACAGCAGTTATGAAGCAGCGGTCACAAAGACCGCTGCTCCATAACCCTGTCCGCCTGCTCTGAGCAGGCGGACAGGAATCGCAACAATTCAATCCGATCGAGTACGATCAGGTTGATTGACACCCCCTGCTGGCGGCCCATTGGCCGCAAGTCTGCAGGGGGCGGCGTTGCACCAGCAGCTCTTGTGAGCTGCTGGTGCAATGTTAAATGCGGAGAGCGTATTGCTCTCCGCATTCAGCGATGTCTTGCGGACCTGATCCGCACTGTTGGATCAGGTCCACAAGACATTTCTTAAATAGGCCTCAGTGTGTTTAAGTTGGATGAGGCTAATGGACAACAAATAGTTTGTTATCTAATAATATCTATTTGGTATATGGATCTAGGAGCAATTGCATTTAAGCCTTTCGGGTATAGGCTGTCCAGTTCAAAAATCCATTTGTATTCAGCTTTAAGTAGCTTTTTTTCAAAGTTAACGCCTTAAGAAAAACTCCAATCTTTCATCTCAAAAGAAAAATTCAGATTCAATCAGATGATAAGATGTAAAGATAGAGGTGTCATTTACCTCCTCGAATGTACTTTTGGCTATAGTACATAGGACAAACCAGTAGACTCTTACGAGATCAAATCAGGGAACATCTCCTCAAAATTGAAGACAAGAATGTAGATGTCGCCCTCTACAAACACTTCACCGAAAAACACAATGGAGATATAAGAGCGATGAAATATATGGGATTGCAAATAGTGGAAAAAAAATTGGAGGGGAGGTAACTTTGAAAAAAAGCTACTTAACGCTGAATACAAATGGATTTTTGAACTGGACATCCTATACCCGAAAGGCTTAAATGCTAACTTTGAGGTAGCACACCTTATATAGACTCTTAGTTACTATTTTTTTAGTATACTCATGTTTATCCTAAACATCTACATAGGTTCAGCTATTCTGAAAAACAAGAATGGTAAGATATGCATCAGGGGGCAACAAACAAGACATGCAATTGCTTCTAGATCCATATACCAAATAGATATTATTAGATAGCAAGCCATTGTTGTCCATTAGCCTCACCCAACTTAAACTTGTCCATTCTATGTGTTCATGCAGATTATATATATTGATATTTGCCCCTCCATTTTCACCTTAATTTTTCTTTCATTTACGACACCATAGCACAACTATGTCATTTTTTTCCCTATCATTCCGTCTCTACTACTCTTTTTTCATGTATTGTTTATTTAAGAATAGTGTCCATATTACTGATCGAATTCACTTTATTCCACTAATGTGTTTAATACATACCTAATCTGGCCTATGAAATATTCTTTGTAACAGAGTCACTATATGTAAAAGCAGCCTCTGGTTCTCAACTCTGTACATATGCTCAGCCTGTATAAGCGGCATCTTAAACTCGGGCTACCAAAGTAAAATCAGATAAAATTAGATAGAATCTAATTTAATAGTATCCTTTTTGCCCATTTGAAAAATGGCCGTAAGAGTATCATTGAATACTCCCATAACCCATTCGATTTACAAATAGACTTTTTCGGCGCAATTTTTTGGTTACACCCCATAGGCTGTAAGGGCCTTTAAATACTCTTAGAACAAGACAGCTGGTATTAGTCTTGAGAAAGGCCTTGTTTGAAGGTTGAAACGCGTAGACTGACCATTGATCCGTATCAGACATACCAGCCCGAATATTTCGCTGTATCAGGTGAGCATATTTTCATATATGCCCAGATTAGATGTTTTAGTTTGCTATAGCTCTTTTTCATTTTCTTTACAGGTTTTTTATATGCTTCAATACTATTTTTGAAAAGAAGTTCAACGTTGTTTAGCCTTCTTGATCCCCAAGGCATTCCGCCAACTATAGCGCAATCTTCGTTCTAAAGACATTGTTTATACCAAAGACTCTTTTTTTCGGTGTACACCATATGATATTATTATCACTACTATCTTCGATACCTATGTAATTTTTTATTGATGACCCATGATATATGCTATGTGAAGAATATTGTTTATTTGTTCATATACCTAATGCAGTCGGTTTAAATTTTATGCCTAATTATTCAGCTGAATATCAGAAATATATTCGATTTTCCTGGATTGGCCAATCCATTCCCCCTTTTGTATACCACGTATATTGCACTTTCAGATTTACCTATGTGTTTATCCCAACATATGTTCATTCTAACATCAATTTGATTTTAAAGTATTTTAGATTCACATCTACAGGTTAACACCAAGAATACCTACATTGTCTCAAACTTCTGTTTTTCTAATTTAACGCTTTAGGATACATACCCGCCTGGTATATCACTTTTGACTCTATTTATTCTTTTTTAACACACTTACTGCACAAACTCCATTTAAAGTTCTAGTCTAAAATACACATAACTGTTATCTCTAGCACTTTTTTAACTGATCACTTACAACGTGCTGAATTTACACTTATCTGCACACAACTATATACAGTAAACAGCTCCAAGTGAAATAACACTAGAGCCACACCAGCCTACTATACTATTATCTCTCCAGACATATACATTATATGGTCACATCCTCTAGTAGACAATCTGTCCTCTTGAGTGCACAACACTGTTTTGTTTTCAGCAGACACTTTATTTCTTCTGGCACACATTTCCTGGAACAATACTGTTTCCTTTTTTCTCCTTTTGCAACTTTAGATGCAACATTTTCTTTATAAAGGCAAACGATCATTTGCTATACATGCAATCCACCTGACACACACAAAGCAGTCTAATTTGTGAATATATTGTTTTTACTGTTTTTATAAATAGTAAAAATTTTATGTACTATTTTTATTTTCAAAATTCGTCATTTAGAAAGTGCTTTCTCACTCTTTAAGTTTATGTGTATAATCTGTTAGTACATTTGCAGTAAATCTGTTACAACATATCTCTGTACATTTGTATATCTGTTTGATATGCACTGTGTCACGGATACCGGGCTGCAAGGGTTAAACTCCCACCCCCCTACAACCTCACTGTCACGGATACTGGGCTGCAGGGGTTGAACTCTTACCCCCCTTTTTTGGTTGGAGGATAAGGTGACAGCCCAATTCAGTACTGCCTGTCCCAACCCCCCCCCCCCAGACTCAGAATGTTTGAGATTATTGCAACCTCCTGCTCTTATGTGTCTGTACATTCAGTCTAGGTGTGAGACACAGAGCAGGAGATTACACACAGCACAGACAATTGAATGCTGAGACCTCCTGCTGTTATGTGCCTTTCTGTTATTGTATGAGTCATCCATTGTCCTTTTGTTATTAGATAATCGAATGCTGAGACCTCCTGCTGTTATGTGTCTTTCTGCTATTGTGTGAGTCATCCATTGTCCTTTTGTGATTAGAATCTTGTTTAACTAACCATTGTCTGATGTCTGTCTCATTGTATAATATTTGTTATAACTACCCCCCTTTTCTGTTGGAAATGTATAAAAGCTGTGTTTTCTGTGAAATAAAGTAGTTCTTACTTCACCTGAATGCTAGTCTGTCTAGTCATTTAGGTGGGCTCCTGCTAGAATCATTTTCTTGGGCTACATAGCTGGAATCACCAGGGAGGAAGAAGGACCCGTTAGGCGGAGCTACCCAGTCGGGGTAGCCGGGGTATCCGTCACATTGGCTGGCAGCGGTGGGATGCTTCCAACTTCCTGGGACATTCAAACCACCAGCTAGAAGTATTATTGAATGGAGACTCGAGGGAAAACTGTGGGTACCAGGAGCAGAACTACCCCCACCAGAGAAATGCTGGGGGAGGACCAGGAGGCCGGTGGGTCGGATGATGACCAGGGCAATGAGCCATCCGTTACAGCACCAAGTACAGTATCCTCCCCGGGGACACCCACGTCCGATATACAGCGGGAAGTGCAGTGGCGGTTGGCATTGTATGACACCCGGCCACCAGAGGAGGTCATCACCAAGATAGTCTCAGATGTTACCCAGCTCAAGTTAGCAGAAATCCACCAGTCCATAGGAGGGGCTCCAGCTGCCCATGGAATGCAGGCTCCCCGACTGCCCAAGCTACCCCATGGGGCCTTCAGAGCCTATAAGGAAGAGGAGGAGGATATTGACTGTTATCTTCAGGTCTTTGAGACCCAATGCGAACTACAGGGGATAGCCTACGCCAACAGACTGTCTGCCCTGATTGGTAAATTGTCAGGGCGGGCTTTGGCAGCTTTCCACGCTACCCCTTCTGAGGACCAAAAGGATTATAACAAAGTGAAAGACCGTATCCTTGCCCGATATGGGCTCACGCCAGAGGCCCCCCTGCTGAAATTCCGGCACTAAGGAAGCAGGACGGACAGCCTTTCACAGAATGGACCCACCAATTTACCCGGTTGATGACTTCCTGGCTAATCGGCTGCAAGGGCACTACTGGGGCTGAAGTGGCACAGCTATTCCTACTGGAGCATTTCTATAACCATGTTCTATTCAAAATTAAAGAATGGGTCCATGACCGTCGGCCCACCACAGCAGACCAGGCGGCCGTCCTGGCCGATCAATACGCAGATGCCCACCGCCAAGTTCACTCTGCCCCACAATCGACTCCCGCCCGACTTCGGTTGTAGTCCGACCCCCAGCAGAGCCTTTGTCCCTCCGGCAGGAGTCAGGGACTCCCAGGGATGTTTCTCCTGCGGGCACCCCGGCCACTTCAGGCGGGAATGCCCGCATCGGGCCCGACAGCAGCCGGCAGCCCAGCCAAGACACCCCCAGCCAACAGCTTGGGTAAGCGCTCCAGCCCCGAACCTACCCAGCCGCTGCCCACTACGCTTATGCACCGGCATCGGCTGACTACCCTGAATGGGCTGAAGAGGAAGCCCACCTTGTGTCTACCGACAACCGTCAGCACCACTGCCAGACCGTTTCGGTCAATGGAAAGTCAGCCCAGGGATTACGGGACACCGGATCCACCATCTCCCTGATCCAGCCTCATCTGGCCTCCACTTCTACTGCTACTGGAAGAACCCTTGCGGTTCGAGTGGCCAGAGGTGCCACTGTACGAATCCCTATGGTCTGTGTCCATCTGGTTTGGGGCACTGGAGCCCATACTGTGGACGTGGGCATTATGCCAGATCTTCCCACAGAGGTTCTACTAGGAAATGACCTTGGCCTACTTGTCTCCACCTTTTTGGGGGATACTCCCCTGGACACCTGCCCAGTGACCACCCGCAGGCAAGCTCAGTGTCAAGCCAACACACCGCAGCTGGGGACCCAGGTAAGACCTCCCATCCCGACTCCTCTCCTTCCCCAACCCCCTACCCTTACCCCCCAACACCCAACCCCGGTCCCTGCCCTCCTTCCTGACCAACTATCCTGGGCCTCCCCCTCTGAATTTGCCCAAGAGACCCTGAGCGACCCGACTCTTGCCCCCTTCCGAGACTGAGTAGGGACTGACCCCCAGGGCCCCGGGGAGGAACAGTTCCAATGGGAAAATGGTCTGTTGTATCGGGTCTCCCGGAGAAAGAAAGGGCCAGTGCCCAAACGCCAGCTGGTGGTACCGAAATGATATCAGTCCGACCTGCTGCGAATAGGGCATGATATCCCCTTGGCCGGGCATTTAGGCAACTCCCGAACACACCACCGCCTTACTTAGGTCTTTTTCTGGCCCAGAATCACAAGAAATTAGGGAGTATTGTAAGACCTGCGTGGTGTGTCAGAAAGTAGGGAAGACCGGGGACCATACGAAAGCGCCCCTTAACCCTCTCCCCGTTATTGACGAACCCTTTAGCAGAATCGCTGTGGATATAGTAGGGCCCCTACCTCGACCCAGCCCCTCCGGGAAAAAATACATTCTCACAGTAGTCGACTATGCCACTAGGTATCCCAAGGCAATACCTCTGGCGAATATCCAGGCGAGGACGGTGGCAGGTGCTTTGCTCCGGGTATTCACCAGGGTAGGCTTCCCCCGAGAAATGGTCTCTGACCAAGGGACCCAGTTTACAGCGGAGGTCACCCAGAAGTTATGGGAACTCTGTGGGATAAAACCCCTGTACAGTGCCCCATATCACCCTCAGACCAATGGGCTTTGTGAACGGTTTAACGGGACACTGAAGCAATTGCTTCGGACGTTCTCGGCCACTCACAAAGACAAAGAAAAATTCCTGCCACACCTCCTCTTTGCCTACCGAGAGGTGCCCCAAGAATCCACTGGGTTGTCACCCTTTGAGCTGCTATATGGCTGGAGAATAAGGGGGCCCCTAGACTTGTTGCGAGCCCACTGGGAGGGATCAGCCGGAGAGGAAGGACCCTTCATTGTTGAGTATGTCCTGAAGTTCAGGGATCGGCTGAAGGACTGAAGGACCTCACTGCCATGGTGCGGAAGAACCTTCAGGGCGCTCGAAGGAGACAGAAACAGTGGTACGACCGTAACGCTCGTAGCCGAATTCTCACAGTAGGGCAGAGGGTTCTAGCCTTGAAGCCTGTCAAAATGGACAAGTTACAGGCTTCCTGGCAAGGGCCCTACCAGGTGGTGGAACAATTGAATAACACCACCTACCTTGTAGCAAAATGCTCCGATGACCGGGTCCAACGGACCTTTCATGTGAACATGCTCAAGGAGTATGTAGAAAGACCCCAAGATGTAGCCACTATTTGTGCTCCAGCTGTGGCAGACTTGGAGAGCCTCCCCATGCCCGAGCTCCCTGGGCCGGATGAGACCCCTCAAGGAGTAGCCAACATAATCCTGGATGAGAGGTTAGCGGCTGGACAGAGACAGCAGGTCCGGCATTTACTAGAGGACCGCCAGGAGATGTTCTCCAATGTCCCTGGGTACACCACAGTGGCTGGGCACCGAGTGGAAACCCCAGGGCAAGCTCCCCTGAGGCAGGCAGTTTACAGAGTACCTGAAGCTGTCAGAGACAGTATGCACCGGGAGCTCCGAGGAATGTTGGACCTCGGTGTTGTTGGACCGTCCAACAGTCCCTGGGCCTCCCCGGTGGTGCTGGTCCCCAAAAAAGATGGTACTACACGGTTCTGCATTGACTACCGTAAGCTCAATGACAGAACCACAACCGACACCTACCCCATGCCCCGCGTCAATGACCTCTTAGATAGAATTGCCAGAGGTCACTTCCTAACTACCCTTGACCTCTGCAAGGGGTATTGGCAGATCCCACTAAACCCTGAATCCGTTCCCAAGTCCGCCTTCATCACCCCTTTCGGCCTCCACCAGTTTAAGGTCATGCCGTTTGGGATGAAGAATGCTCCAGCCACCTTTCAGAGGATGGTGGATCGCCTGCTGGATGGCCTCCAAGACTATGCCTGTGCCTACTTGGACGACATTGCCATCTTTAGCGACACCTGGGAGGACCATTTGATCCACCTGGGCATTATTCTAGATCGCCTCAGAGCCACTGGGCTGACCCTGAAGCCCGACAAATGCACCATATGCCACTCGGAAGTTCAGTACCTGGGCCACCGAGTGGGCTGCGGACAGCAGCGGCCGGAGCCGGCCAAGGTTGAGGCAGTGGCAAACTGGCCCACTCCTCAAACCAAGACCCAGGTCTAAGCCTTCCTAGGAACCGCCGGCTATTACTGAAGGTTCGTCCCCAATTATAGCACCCTCGCCAAACCCCTGACCAACCTGATTCATAAAAGACTGCCCCAACAGGTATTGTGGACCCCAGAATGTGAAAACGCCTTTCAGAGCCTCAAGTCTGCCTTGATCTCTGCCCCCATCCTGGCCGCACCTAACTCCACCAAACGTTTTTGTGTCCACACAGATGCCTCCATGTTTGGGTTGGGAGCAGTGTTAAGCCAGATGGACGAGGAAGGGCATTCAGTAGAAAGATGCTGCCCAGGGAGGTAGGCTACGCGGCAGTGGAGAAGGAATGCCTGGCACTGGTATGGGCCCTCAAGAAATTACAACCGTACCTATATGGAAGACCTTTCACTGTCCTCACCGATCACAACCCCCTGGTGTGGCTTAACCGTGTCGGGAGATAATGGACATCTACTAAGATGGAGTTTGGCCCTGCAGCCCTTTAATTTTGACGTTCAGTATAGGCCGGGAAAGGGCAATGGGGGAGTTGTCACGGATACCGGGCTGCAAGGGTTTAACTCCCACTCCCCTACAACCTCACTGTCACGGATACTGGGCTGCAGGGGTTGAACTCTTACCCTCCTTTTTTGGTTGGAGTATAAGGTGACAGCCCAATTCAGTATTGCCTGTCCCACCCCCCCCCTAGACTCAGAATATTCGAGATTATTGCAACCTCCTGCTGTTATGTGTCTGTACATTCAGTCTAGGTGTGAGACACAGAGCAGGAGATTACACACAGCACAGACAATCGAATGCTGAGACCTCCTGCTGTTATGTGCCTTTCTGTTATTGTATGAGTCATCCATTGTCCTTTCGTGATTAGATAATCGAATGCTGAGACCTCCTGCTGTTATGTGTCTTTCTGCTATTGTGTGAGTCATCCATTGTCCTTTTGTGATTAGAATCTTGTTTAACTAACCATTGTCTGATGTTTGTCTCATTGTATAATATTTGTCATAACTACCCCCCTTTTCTGTTGCAAATGTATAAAAGCTGTGTTTTCTGTGAAATAAAGTAGTTCTTACTTCACTTGAATGCTAGTCTGTCTAGTCATTTAGGTGGACTCCTGCTAGAATCATTTTCTTGGGCTACATAGCTGGAGTCACCAGGAGGAAGAAGGACCCGTTAGGCGGAGCTACCCAGTCGGGGTAGCCGGGGTATCCGTCACACACTGTTTCTAAATTTAAAAATAAAATACCTTTAAAAGATCAATTATTTTCACAGCACTTAGCCTCTACCACATTTTCACTACAACATTTTATCTATTTAGATAAATACAAGTACATATATCGTGCCCACAATCTAGGGCATTGAAAGTCTTTTCCAAATTATATAACTGTGCACAAATTCTGTGTTTAGTTATTTCAACCCTAAATTATAGACAAATATCTATATTGTCTATATATCCTATAGCATACTGCAGCCCCTCGAGAGGCGCTCCTTCTAGAAAACCTCCCTTCTTTTTTGACCTTATCAGAAACAACTATTTTGGACAGTCGTTCCATATAGAGGTTGAGCAAGTACACAGTACTCTTGTCGCTGTCCTCTACAACTTACTTCCAATCATTGTTAAGCACTAGGGGAAGCAGTGTTTCCAGCAATGTACTATATTGTTACAAAGTTTATTTGTTTATACTCTTGTTGATAGTTTTTAATGGCTGTTTTTTGGCTCCAGATACTAGGCATGTGCATTCAGCAGTTTTGTTAGCTGCCGAATGAGCAAAAAGGTGGCTGCTCGTGGCATTTGGCTCTTTTCGGACCCGGATTTCTTCTTGTGAAAGTGCAAGACACTAAGATTTGGATTTGCACAGAACTTAGTGTGTTGCATTTTCACAAGAATAAATCCCGCTCCGAAAAGAGCCAAATGCCATGAGCGGCCAACTTCTTCCGCATTCGGCAGCTAACAAAACTTACCATGGCAACCAACATATACAGAAAAGTATGGCCAGGCCTTCCCTATGCCCTGACAAAGTCTCATTGAGAATAACGAAAAGTGCCGGTGGGCGGTGCCAGAGGATAGTGTAATCGGGGTGTTGGTTCACCAAATATTCTTTGATACAATTTAACCATTGTTGCAATATATGTAACACTCTATATTGAAGCAGACTGCGTGTATTCTAGATACTGGATTAGCCTTGATACACATCTACTTGGATGTAAAGGTGTATGCCTCAAATAAGAGGAATAACAAGAAATTGGTGTAATACATAGTGTGAGCAGGATGCTGAAGTGTTAACCATCAGTGAATGTATATACGAATAGGGAACTCAGACAGAAATCAGCTGGCTAGGTAACCCCCACAAAGCTTGCAGGCAGGAGGACGCCTTCGAGCGCATAGGAGAGCCTGTTGCATGAATGTATGGTTTGCTGTTCTCATATTCGTTCTACTGTAGACAATATTGATACCAATCATCCCCTCTGGTACCCCAGCCTGTATGTTTTTATTAAGTGTTGGTAGTATATGAAACATGTAAGTGGTTGTGATATACCCATTCCCTTTAACATCCCAATTTTAGTAACTCTGTCTTGCATATATGTTCAATAAAAGTAATTTTTTTATAAATAATTTAATATATTATAGTGTATAATTTGACACTTAGCCTTCAAGTTACAAATCCTTTCTAAACCCTAACGTTAATTAATATCAGAGATGTTACCCATACGATGCATGGACAAAAGCAATTTAGGCAATCACAATCCACCCGACCGCAAATTATCGACAACAAAAATGATGCATCATATACAAAAGCCAACAGCACTTTTAAAGTGCAAAACTGACTTTTTCAACATGTTTCTGAGCATTCCAAGAAAAAAAAAAAAGTGTAATGCAACGCTAAAAGCACGGATTGGAGGTCAAATGATAATATAAAATGTATGTATACAATATGGATTTAATATATAAAAAAGAACAGTTAAATATACATATGTCAATTCAATAAAAGTAATAGGCCTAGATTTAGAGTTTGGCGGTAGCCGTGAAAACCAGCGTTAGAGGCTCCTAACGCTGGTTTTAGGCTACCGCCGGTATTTGGAGTCACTGAAAATAGGGTCTAACGCTCACTTTTCAGCCGCGACTTTTCCATACCGCAGATCCCCTTACGTAAATTGCGTATCCTATCTTTTCAATGGGATCTTCCTAACTCCGGTATTTAGAGTCGTTTCTGAAGTGAGCGTTAGAGCTCTAACGACAAAACTCCAGCCGCAGAAAAAAAGCAGGAGTTAAGAGCTTTCTGGGCTAACGCCGGTTCATAAAGCTCTTAACTACTGTACCCTAAAGTACACTAACACCCATAAACTACCTATGTACTCCTAAACTGAGGTCCCCCCACATCGACGCCACTCGAATTTTTTTTTTAACCCCTAATCTGCCGACCGCAAAGCGCCGCCAGCTAAATTATCCCTATGTACCCCTAATCTGCTGCCCCTAACCCCGCCGACCCCTGTATTATATTTATTAACCCCTAACCTGCCCCCCACAACGTCGCCGCCAGCTACTTACAATAATTAACCCTTAATCTGCCGACCGCAAAGCGCCGCCACCTACATTATAGCTATGTACCCCTAATCTGCTGCCCCTAACACCGCCGACCCCTGTATTATATTTATTAACCCCTAACCTGCCCCCCTCAACGTCGCCTCCACCTGCCAACACTGATTAACCCCTAACCTGCCGAGCGGACCGCACCGCTACTATAATAAATTTATTAACCCCTAATCCGCCTCACTAACCCTATCATAAATAGTATTAACCCCTAATCTGCCCTCCCTAACATCGCCGACACCTAACTTCAATTATTAACCCCTAATCTGCCGACCGGAGCTCACCGCTACTATAATAAATGGATTAACCCCTAAAGCTAAGTCTAACCCTAACACTAACACCCCCCTAAGTTAAATATAATTTAAATCTAACGAAATAAATTAACTCTTATTAAATAAATTATTCCTATTTAAAGCTAAATACTTACCTGTAAAATAAATCCTAATATAGCTACAATATAAATTATAATTATATTATAGCTATTTTAGGATTAATATTTATTTTACAGGCAACTTTGTATTTATTTTAACCAGGTACAATAGCTATTAAATAGTTAAGAACTATTTAATAGTTACCTAGTTAAAATAATAACAAAATTACCTGTAAAATAAATCCTAACCTAAGTTCTAATTAAACCTAACACTACACTATCAATAAATGAATTAAATAAAATACCTACAATTACCTACAATAAAACCTAACACTACACTATCAATAAATAAATTAAATACAATTCCTACAAATAACTACAATGAAATAAACTAACTAAAGTACAAAAAATAAAAAAGAACTAAGTTACAAAAAATAAAAAAATATTTACAAACATCAGAAAAATATTACAACAATTTTAAACTAATTACACCTACTCTAAGCCCCCTAATAAAATAACAAAGACCCCCAAAATAAAAAATGCCCTACCCTATTCTAAATTACTACATTTCAAAGCTCTTTTACCTTACCAGCCCTGAACAGGGCCCTTTGCGGGGCATGCCCCAAGAAATTCAGCTCTTTTGCCTGTAAAAAAAAACATACAATACCCCCCCCCAACATTACAACCCACCACCCACATACCCCTAATCTAACCCAAACCCCCCTTAAATAAACCTAACACTAAGCCCCTGAAGATCTTCCTACCTTGTCTTCACCTCACCAGGTATCACCGATCCGTCCTGGCATCCGGTGCTGAAGAGGTCCAGAAGAGGCTCCAAAGTCTTCCTCCTATCCGGCAAGAAGAGGACATCCGGACCGGCAAACATCTTCATCCAAGCGGCATCTTCTATCTTCTTCCATCCGGTGCGGAGCGGGTCCATCTTGAAGCAGCCGACGCGGATCCATCCTCTTCTTCCGGCGTCTCCCGACGAATGACGGTTCCTTTAAGGGACGTCAATAGAATGCAAGCTCAATCTGATTGGCTGATTGGATCAGCCAATCGGATTGAACTTGATTCTGATTGGCTGATTCCATCAGCCAATCAGAATATTCCTACCTTAAGTCCGATTGGCTGATAGAATCCTATCAGCCAATCGGAATTCGAGGGACGCCATCTTGGATGACGTCCCTTAAAGGAACCGTCATTCGTCGGGAGACGCCGGAAAAAGAGGATGGATCCGCGTCGGCTGCTTCAAGATGGACCCGCTCCGCACCGGATGGAAGAAGATAGAAGATGCCGCTTGGATGAAGATGTTTGCCGGTCCGGATGTCCTCTTCTTGCCGGATAGGAGGAAGACTTTGGAGCCTCTTCTGGACCTCTTCAGCACCGGAGGATGGATCGCCAACCCCCGCTTGGGTTGGATGAAGATTTTGGAGCCAGGACGGATCGGTGATACCTGGTGAGGTGAAGACAAGGTAGGAAGATCTTCAGGGGCTTAGTGTTAGGTTTATTTAAGGGGGGTTTGGGTTAGATTAGGGGTATGTGGGTGGTGGGTTGTAATGTTGGGGGGGGGTATTGTATGGTTTTTTTTACAGGCAAAAGAGCTGAATTTCTTGGGGCATGCCCCGCAAAGGGCCCTGTTCAGGGCTGGTAAGGTAAAAGAGCTTTTAACTTTATTAATTTAGAATAGGGTAGGGCATTTTTTTATTTTGGGGGTCTTTGTTATTTTATTAGGGGGCTTAGAGTAGGTGTAATTAGTTTAAAATTGTTGTAATATTTTTCTTATGTTTGTAAATATTTTTTTATTTTTTGTAACTTAGTTCTTTTTTATTTTTTGTACTTTAGTTAGTTTATTTCATTGTAGTTATTTGTAGGAATTGTATTTAATTTATTTATTGATAGTGTAGTGTTAGGTTTTATTGTAGGTAATTGTAGGTATTTTATTTAATTAATTTATTGATACTGTAGTGTTAGGTTTAATTGTAACTTAGGTTAGGATTTATTTTACAGGTAATTTTGTTATTATTTTAACTAGGTAACTATTAAATAGTTCTTAACTATTTAATAGCTATTGTACCTGGTTAAAATAATTACAAAGTTGCCTGTAAAATAAATATTAATCCTAAAATAGCTACAATGTAATTATAATTTATATTGTAGCTATATTAGGATTTATTTTACAGGTAAGTATTTAGCTTTAAATAGGAATAATTTATTTAATAAGAGTTAATTAATTTCGTTAGATTTAAATTATATTTAACTTAGGGGGGTGTTAGTGTTAGGGTTAGACAGCTTTAGGGGTTAATCCATTTATTATAGTAGCGGTGAGCTCCGGTTGGCAGATTAGGGGTTAATAATTGAAGTTAGGTGTCGGCGATGTTAGGGAGGGCAGATTAGGGGTTAATACTATTTATGATAGGGTTAGTGAGGCGGATTAGGGGTTAATACATTTATTATAGTAGCGGTGCGGTCCGCTCGGCAGATTAGGGGTTAATCAGTGTAGGCAGGTGGAGGCGACGTTGAGGGGGGCAGATTAGGGATTAATAAATATAATATAGGGGTCGGCGGTGTTAGGGGCAGCAGATTAGGGGTACATAGGGATAATGTAAGTAGCGGCGGTTTACGGAGCGGCAGATTAGGGGTTAATAATATAATGCAGGGGTCAGCGATAGCGGGGGCGGCAGATTAGGGGTTAATAAGTGTAAGGTTAGGGGTGTTTAGACTCGGGGTACATGTTAGGGTGTTAGGTGCAGACGTAGGAAGTGTTTCCCCATAGCAAACAATGGGGCTGCGTTAGGAGCTGAACGTGGCTTTTTTGCAGGTGTTAGGTTTTTTTTCAGCTCAAACTGCCCCATTGTTTCCTATGGGGGAATCGTGCACAAGCACGTTTTTGAGGCTGGCCGCTTCCGTAAGCAACTCTGGTATCGAGAGTTGCATTTGCGGTAAAAATGCTCTACGCTCCTTTTTTGGAGCCTAACGCAGCATTTTTTTGGACTCTCGATACCAGAGTTATTTTTATGGTGCGGCCAGAAAAAAGCCCGCGTAGCTAACGCACCCCCTTGGCCGCCAAACTCCAAATCTAGCTGATAGTTTGCAACCGATATAGGGACGTCTCCCAAAAATTTTAAAATACAGCAACAGATATAAAGCAGATAAAAGAAAAATGGCGATAAAAATCTCAGCATATATAAAATATAAGAAACAGATTCTGCATATGAAAGAACAATGTTAGTGGCCTTAATCACGTAAATCGTGAGTTATCAGGAGGTATACAGAGTATATGAACCCTGTAGGAGTATCAGTTCATATATCTCCTCGGGCTCGGCGGATCTGACCGCGTCCAGAGGAATTGTGAAAGCAGTAGGGATAAGAGGTTACCTTAAATACTCTGGATACTCCGGTTTAAGTTGCTTCGTAGACCTATATAATCTGTAGGCACATCCAGCATGCGTATACAGTGTGTGTGGAAAGCTCCGGTCATGGATGTGAAGTCACCTGACTCCCCTCTGCACTTCAGAGGTCGGATGTCAGATGTGTTGGGAAGGGGATATTTGAACTGAAACTCCTAAAGGGTGCATATACTCTATATACCGCCTGAGAAGTCATGATTTAGGTGATTAAGGCCACTAACATTGTTCTTTCATATGCAGAATCTGTTTCTTATATTTTATATGTATATATAGCCTTACAGCAAAGTAAGGGGGCGCTAGTGATAGTATAGATAGTGATGTTAATCTATATACTCTTTAAAAAATGCAAATTGGTAATTGTGTATACAATACAAATAAAACAAAATAAAACAAAATAAAAGAAAAATGAAATAAAATCCTCTCAAATGAGGGAAGTCCAAATATAATTACAAAATCAAGGCAAAAATAAGTCCTTTTCAAAACCAAGTGGAAAAGCCCTGTGGTGGCTGCCTCCTCCTCGCCTACTGGTCCGGGTATAACTATGAGGAATAAAAGAAAATAGAGGGGCGCCTCATGTGTAGGATCAACAGATATAAAAATCAGTAATAACAGTAGTAGAGCCAAATGGGTACTCACACACTTCACAAGCACACCAATGTTTTCTTATATTTTATATATGCTGAGATTTTAATCGCCATTTTTCTTTTATCTGCTTTATATCTGTTTCTGTATTTGAACATTTTTGGGAGACGTCCCTATATCGATTGTATCCTATTACTTTTATCGATTAGACATATGTATATTTAACTGTTCTTTTTTATATATTAAATCCATATTGTATACATACATTTTATATTATCATTTGACCTCCAATCCGTGTTTTTAGCGCTGCATTACACATTTTTGTTTTTTCTTGCACCATATTTAGTTTTTCCTGAGGGGTTAAACTGTATTAGCAGCAGGATTGGCTACATTCCCTAGGCGCTCTAATCTCTATTTCCCTATCTGAGCATTCCAAGACAATTTTAAGAATTTCTTTATGTTGCACATGTGCAATACAAGCTGAAATGGCCACTGACACCATTTTAGGTTTATAGTTTATTTGGTTTGGATTAATTAAACCTTTATTTATAACTATTGTATAGTCCATCAATAGTGGGCGAGATAGAAATTTAAATGTGTAGATGTATTTAATGAACATATTTAGGATATCTCATATAGCTAACGAGATCTGAAGGACATGCGAGAAAACAAAAATCATGACCTGAACATCTAGAAATGCTGTTTAGTAGTCCCATTCATACAATCTTTCTTTAATTTCATACCTTCATTTTTGTGATTGTGACGAATCAAACCTTTTCAATGTCACAATAGAGAGGTGTGGACATAAAGGAGTTAATAGCACACAGCTCTGGTTCCCTTAACCTTGTAACTCTACAAAAGGACCTTAAAAGGGACACCATATTAACCCCAAAATCCTGTCCATACTGCTCTAATTAAGAATTTCTGCCACCACCAAAACTATGAAATTAAAGGGGCATTTTGGAACCCCCAAAAACTCACACAATTTAACAATTACGTAACGTGCCTTTTACCTTGTTTCAACAGAGTGTGAATTCAGATATTAGAGCCCAAAGACAGAATGATATTTTCTATTTGTTTAATAACAAAAATATCAATACAGGTTACACAGTGTGAAATTATAAAGGCATTCAAAATAACATACAGTTGCAAAGTTACAATTCTTTAAAAAAAAATTTGGGACATAAAAAGAATACACACAAAATATCCAACTTATTACCAAGTTCCTTTAGATATGTGGAGAACTGCCATTCATGATGTTAGTTGCTTGGATCCCAGGGCAATTCTAACCAAAATTCTTTCTGTTACATACACTTAAACTAAACTTTCTTTGTCTTGTCAAGGACACCGCCCTGGTTATAATTTACGACGAGTTCACCCAATGCAACAAGTCTTAGCTCCCAGTAACAGTCTCCAAGAGGAGGGGGGTTTTGCATTCCTACACACACGTTTCACAAAGAACATTTCACATTAAACCTGAGACCACAATACCACCTCTGCTGGGTAGCCAATCCAGGTATCAACTACTCCACATTATTGTATCATGACACCTCCCCTTTTAAAATGGTGGAAATAGGGGGTCAGCCCATGCTGATCCCCTATGTCAACCTAAATCTTAGTCTTTCCTCATTCATAATACCAGACCTGCCCTTTCTGCACACTCTCTGCATTCATTTGCCCACCACAACAGTTAGCATCAGCTGACCCAATTTCCCTTGTGGAGGACACCCTCTCTAGCACCCTCTCAGGGTAATTTACTAGGGGAATAAGAGCAATTCTTGCAAAGCTTAGGCCAGATAGTCCACTGTTCACACCTACCCCAGTATGCTCTGTAGGGGTAGCAGGTTTACTAGTCACTGCAGCTACTGGGCCCACACATTCTCTATCCAGGGCACACAGAACCATGGGAGATCTGCTGGGAGAAGTCACATCTCCCTCCCCCTCTTCTTCACATTTGCATCACTGTAGGGGAGGTCCACAGACACACCCAGGGTCCTATCCTGTCTTACACTCTGTAACAGGGCAGGGGGTACTCTGGCCTCTACACCAGCCATGTCATTCACTCCTTCTTGCATATGCAATGCTGTTTCAGGGACAGACTGACACATGCCTGTCACCTGTTCTCCCTGGCAGCTGTATAGCTAAGTCTGACACCCGTCACTAAGGGTGCATTTTACCTCAGGGGAAACCAGAGAATAAGCCTCTTCTCCTGCCACCTGCTCACTCTACTCAGCTGGCACACTACACTAAGTCTGCCCTTCTGCCCAGCCCTGCTGCCCTCTCACATTCCCACACACTGCATCAGGCATCACATGTTCATAGCATCCAGCAACCTCTAGGGCATCATCCTCTCTCGGTTCCCCACTCTCACTCATAAGCATGGGTAAACCCAGCTCTCTCACCAGTACCTCTACTCTAGGACTGGTCACCTGGAACACATTGTCATAATCAATGGCAGTTTAACCCTTTTCACTGGCACAATACATTACTGGTACAGGTAAATCAGCATTAACCTTAGGCTCTCCCTTCCAGCAACCCGGTTCAATAGAAGCAACATTGTCACAAACATTTTAAATACATCCCTCTTCATTAGAACAAGACATTACTGGTGTACACACAGGCAGAGCTGAATTAACCCTCAGCCCCCTCCCATCAATCATGTTCAAGGAAATCATGCTTCATCCTTTGGTGGGATACTTCCAGCCCTGGTGTAGCTAGAGATGTCTCCATTCCCAGCCTCCCCTCTGGGTCCCCCAAAGTTTCACATAGCACCCCAGTTGGTGCAGGGCCCTCTATTGGCCCTTCCAGGTTGCAGGTGTTGTCTTCTGGGGTGTACTGACAAAGCATCCAGCCCACATCATCCCCCAGCAAAACAGGGATATCCGCAGAAATCCCCCCCTCCTGCAAACCTTTTCCCACACCCCAATCCAGGGGCACACATGATGCAGGGTACTCCCCACAAACTTCTTCATTATCCACAGTCTCTCCTGGGATAATATCCTCTGCCACTTTAGGGCGCACCAAGCGATATCCAGCCCCAGTGTTCTGAAGTCTCATGGTCACACAGTCTCCCTCTGTGACACTCTGCATATTACCTGCCGACCCACCCACAAACAAAGCTGCTGCAGGTTTCCCTGCTGTACTCCCATCCCAGACTGCATGTTGAGGTTTCTCCTCGGTGGGGCAGGCAAAAACTTATGGCCGGTTATCCCCCTTGCCCAAGGCAACTTCTGCCCCCTTGATGGGTGATGTTCCAGGAGAAGGTACTTCTGTAGGATCGGTTGCTGGCACATTCCCTCCCTCCAGGAAGGTGATACAGCTTGCGCAGTTAAACACTTGGCTACTGGTGCTTCGTTGTTAGTGTTGTCTTGTAGCCCCTGCTGCTGAATCAGGTTCCATTCCCAGGAGCACTTTTCTGGCCACCGGGCTCACTGTCTGGCAAATATATTTCAAAAAATCTGGATACAGGAGAGGTGCCTCGGTTATGGTAAACCTAAAAACCTCCAGCACATGTCTCTGCTGGGTCTCCCTTATAGCTACTTTGTGCTCTCGTTTTCTCTCAGCAGTTTCTCTCTCTTTTTCTCTCAGCAGCCTCTTTCTCTTTTTTTCTCTGCAGCCTCTCTTTTTTTCTCTCTCTCTCTGCAGCCTCTCTCTCTTCTTTTATTCTCTTCTCCTCTTGATACTTGAGGATCAGTTCCATTCATAGGCCTAGATTTAGAGTTCGGCGGTAAAAGGGCTGTTAACGCTCCGCGGGCTTTTTTCTGGCCGCACCATAAATTTAACTCTGGTATTGAGAGTTAAAACAAATGCTGCGTTAGGCTCCAAAAAAGGAGCGTAGGGCATTTTTACCGCAAATGCAACTCTCGATACCAGAGTTGCTTACGGACGCGGCCGGCATCAAAAACGTGCTCGTGCACGATTCTCCCATAGGAAACAATGGGACTGTTTGAGCTGAAAAAAAACCTAACACCTGCAAAAAAGCAGCGTTCAGCTCCTAACGCAGCCCCATTGTTTCCTATGGGGAAACACTTCCTACGTCTGCACCTAACACTCTAACATGTACCCCGAGTCTAAACACCCCTAACCTTACACTTATTAACCCCTAATCTGCCGCCCCCGCTATCGCTGACCCCTGCATTACACTTTTAACCCCTAATCTTCCGCTCCGTAAACCGCCGCAACCTACGTTATCCCTATGTACCCCTAATCTGCTGCCCTAACATCGCCGACCCCTATGTTATATTTATTAACCCCTAATCTGCCCCCCACAATGTCGCCGACACCTACCTACACTTATTAACCCCTAATCTGCCGAGCGGACCTGAGCGCTACAATAATAAAGTTATTAACCCCTAATCCGCCTCACTAACCCTATCATAAATGGTATTAACCCCTAATCTGCCCTCCCTAACATCGCCGACACCTACCTTCAATTATTAACCCCTAATCTTCCGATCGGAGCTCACCGCTATTCTAATAAATGTATTAACCCCTAAAGCTAAGTCTAACCCTAACACTAACACCCCCCTAACTTAAATATAATTTACATATAACGAAATAAATTAACTCTTATTAAATAAATTAATCCTATTTAAAGCTAAATACTTACCTGTAAAATAAACCCTAATATAGCTACAATATAAATTATAATTATATTTTAGCTATTTTAGGATTAATATTTATTTTACAGGCAACTTGGTATTTATTTTAACTAGGTACAATAGCTATTAAATAGTTAAGAACTATTTAATAGTTACCTAGTTAAAATAATTACAAAATTACCTGTAAAATAAATCCTAACCTAAGATATAATTAAACCTAACACTACCCTATCAATAAAATAATTAAATAAACTACCTACAATTACCTACAATTAACCTAACACTACACTATCAATAAATTAAATAAACACAATTGCTACAAATAAATACAATTAAATAAACTAGCTAAAGTACAAAAAATAAAAAAGAACTAAGTTACAGAAAATAAAAAAATATTTACAAACATAAGAAATATATTACAACAATTTTAAACTAATTACACCTACTCTAAGCCCCCTAATAAAATAACAAAGCCCCCCAAAATAAAAAATTCCCTACCCTATTCTAAATTAGAAAAGTTACAAGCTCTTTTACCTTACCAGCCCTGAACAGGGCCCTTTGCGGGGCATGCCCCAAGAAGTTCAGCTCTTTTGCCTGTAAAAGAAAACATACAATACCCCCCCCCAACATTACAACCCACCACCCACATACCCCTAATCTAACCCAAACCCCCCTTAAATAAACCTAACACTAAGCCCCTGAAGATCTTCCTACCTTGTCTTCACCATACCAGGTTCACCGATCCGTCCTGGCTCCGATATCTTCATCCAACCCAAGCGGGGGCTAGACATCCACTGAAGAAGTCCAGACGAGGGTCCAAAGTCTTCCTCCTATCCGGCAAGAAGAGGACATCCGGACCGGCAAACATCTTCTCCAAGCGGCATCTTCGATCTTCTTCCATCCGGTGCGGAGCGGGTCCATCTTGAAGCAGGCGACGCGGATCCATCCTCTTCTTCCGATGTCTCCCGACGAATGACGGTTCCTTTAAGGGACGTCATCCAAGATGGCGTCCCTCGAATTCCGATTGGCTGATAGGATTCTATCAGCCAATCGGAATTAAGGTAGGAATTTTCTGATTGGCTGATGGAATCAGCCAATCAGAATCAAGTTCAATCCGATTGGCTGATCCAATCAGCCAATCAGATTGAGCTCGCATTCTATTGGCTGTTCCGATCAGCCAATAGAATGCGAGCTCAATCTGATTGGCTGATTGGATCAGCCAATCGGATTGAACTTGATTCTGATTGGCTGATTCCATCAGCCAATCAGAAAATTCCTACCTTAATTCCGATTGGCTGATAGAATCCTATCAGCCAATCGGAATTCGAGGGACGCCATCTTGGATGCCGTCCCTTAAAGGAACCGTCATTCGTCGGGAGACATCGGAAGAAGAGGATGGATCCGCGTCACCTGCTTCAAGATGGACCCGCTCCGCACCGGATGGAAGAAGATCGAAGATGCCGCTTGGAGAAGATGTTTGCCGGTCCGGATGTCCTCTTCTTGCCGGATAGGAGGAAGACTTTGGACCCTCTTCTGGACTTCTTCAGTGGATGTCTAGCCCCCGCTTGGGTTGGATGAAGATATCGGAGCCAGGACGGATCGGTGAACCTGGTATGGTGAAGACAAGGTAGGAAGATCTTCAGGGGCTTAGTGTTAGGTTTATTTAAGGGGGGTTTGGGTTAGATTAGGGGTATGTGGGTGGTGGGTTGTAATGTTGGGGGGGCGGTATTGTATGTTTTCTTTTACAGGCAAAAGAGCTGAACTTCTTGGGGCATGCCCCGCAAAGGGCCCTGTTCAGGGCTGGTAAGGTAAAAGAGCTTGTAACTTTTCTAATTTAGAATAGGGTAGGGAATTTTTTATTTTGGGGGGCTTTGTTATTTTATTAGGGGGCTTAGAGTAGGTGTAATTAGTTTAAAATTGTTGTAATATATTTCTTATGTTTGTAAATATTTTTTTATTTTCTGTAACTTAGTTCTTTTTTATTTTTTGTACTTTAGCTAGTTTATTTAATTGTATTTATTTGTAGCAATTGTGTTTATTTAATTTATTGATAGTGTAGTGTTAGGTTAATTGTAGGTAATTGTAGGTAGTTTATTTAATTATTTTATTGATAGGGTAGTGTTAGGTTTAATTATATCTTAGGTTAGGATTTATTTTACAGGTAATTTTGTAATTATTTTAACTAGGTAACTATTAAATAGTTCTTAACTATTTAATAGCTATTGTACCTAGTTAAAATAAATACCAAGTTGCCTGTAAAATAAATATTAATCCTAAAATAGCTAAAATATAATTATAATTTATATTGTAGCTATATTAGGGTTTATTTTACAGGTAAGTATTTAGCTTTAAATAGGATTAATTTATTTAATAAGAGTTAATTTATTTCGTTATATGTAAATTATATTTAAGTTAGGGGGGTGTTAGTGTTAGGGTTAGACTTAGCTTTAGGGGTTAATACATTTATTAGAATAGCGGTGAGCTCCGATCGGAAGATTAGGGGTTAATAATTGAAGGTAGGTGTCGGCGATGTTAGGGAGGGCAGATTAGGGGTTAATACTATTTATGATAGGGTTAGTGAGGCGGGTTAGGGGTTAATAACTTTATTATAGTAGCGGTGCGGTCCGCTCGGCAGATTAGGGGTTAATAAGTGTAGGCAGGTGTCGGCGACGTTGAGGGGGGCAGATTAGGGGTTAATAAATATAATATAGGGGTCGGCGGTGTTAGGGGTAGCAGATTAGGGGTACATAGGGAGAACGTAGGTGGCGGCGCTTTGCGGTCGGAAGATTAGGGGTTAATTATTGTAAGTAGCTGGCGGCGATGTTGTGGGGGGCAGATTAGGGGTTAATAAATGTAATATAGGGGTCGGCGGGGTTAGGGGCAGCAGATTAGGGGTACATAAGTATAACGTAGGTGGCGGTCGGCAGATTAGGGGTTAAAATTTTTAATCGAGTGGCGGCGATGTGGGGGGAGCTCGGTTTAGGGGTACATAGGTAGTTTATGGGTGTTAGTGTACTTTAGGGTACAGTAGTTAAGAGCTTTATAAACCGGCGTTAGCCAGAAAGCTCTTAACTCCTGCTATTTTCAGGCGGGTGGAATCTTGTCGTTAGAGCTCTAACGCTCACTGCAGAAACGACTCTAAATACCGGCGTTAGGAAGATCCCACTGAAAAGATAGGCTACGCAAATGGCGTAGGGGGATCTGCGGTATGGAAAAGTCGCGGCTGAAAAGTGAGCGTTAGACCCTTTAATCACTGACTCCAAATACCAGCGGGCGCCCAAAACCAGCGTTAGGAGCCTCTAACGCTGGTTTTGACGGCTACCGCCGAACTCTAAATCTAGGCCTTAGTTTGGGCTCAACATCCCCCAAGTATATGAGGGCTGTCTGTAGCTCAGACTCCATAACACAGGGTTAACAGCACCAGGTAACAGTCCTTGGGCTACAGGAGGGTCAAAAGTGTTAGGTACCAGGTCTTGAGTTACAGCTTCCACAGTAACCCTTTCTGTGACTGTTTCAAACTCTGTTGTGAGGCCCTCTGCCTGCAGCAATTTCCTTATCAGTTGCTCTTTCACTTTGCCAAGAATTGTAATTCCTCTTTCCTTGCAAAGAAACTCCAGAGACCATTCAGCCATTCTCCTATATTCTTTCATACTGAGAGTAGCACAAACAACAAGAGGAAGGGGAATAGAACTGCTTCTTTGAACTGTATGTCACTGTAATTAGGCACTGAGTTCTGTCTTTAGGAAATTACACAAAAACATGTCATTTCTTTTAGTACTATACAAATAGCACTAAAAAGCTCTTAATATCCCCACCGCTGTCAGCCAGTTTGTGACGAATCAAACCTTTTCAACATCACAATAGAGAGGGGTGGACATGAAGGAGTTAATAGCACACAGCTCTGGTTCCCTTAACCTTGTAACTCTACAAAAGGACCTCAAAAGGGACACCACATTAGCCCCCAAATCCTGTCCACACTGCTCTAATTAACAATTTCTGCCACCACCCAAACTCTGAAATTAAAGGGGAGTTTTGGAACCCCCAAAAACTCACACAATTTAACAATTAGGTAACGTGCCTTTAACCTTATCTCAACAGAGTGTAAATTTAGATATTAGAGCCCAAAGACAGATTAGGATTTTCTATGTGTTTAATAACAAAAATATCAATACAGGTTACACAGTGCAAAATTATAAAGGCATTCAAAATAACATACAGTTGCCAATTTACAATTCTTTAAAAATAATAATTGGGACATAAAAAGAATACACACGCAATATCCAACTTATTACCAAGTTCCTTTAGATATGTGGAGAACTGCCGTTCATGATGTTAGTTGCTTGGGTCCCAGGGCAATTCTAACCAAAAGTCTTTCTGTTACATACACTTAAACTAAACTTTCTTTGTCTTGTCAAGGACACCGCCCTTGTTATAATTTACAACAAGTTCAGTCAATGCAACAAGTCTTAGCTCCCAGTAAAAGTCTCCAAGAGGAGGGGGGTTTGCATTCCTGCACACACGTTACACAAAGAACATTTCACATTAAATCTGTGACAGGCTGAGACCACAATACCACCTCTGCTGGGTAGCCAATCCAGGTATCAACTACTCCACATGATTGTATCATGACAGTGATCTATATTATAGTAATTTCATCCTCTTAAATGGGATTTTATTGGTAATCATATCTTTGTGATCAGGATTTAACTGGTTGCCGTTAAGTTTTGTTTACTATCACCCGCGATAGTTTTCACAGGTTTTTACAGAAAACATGTGTTTTGAATAATCTCAATATACAATATCTAGAACCTCACATCATACATCAATATCTTCTTACAGTAATAGATATTCAGCAAAGACAAAACACGTTCTGTACATGGAGGTTTGGAACTTTCGACGATACTTGAAACCTCGTCTCTTAGTGGTTTCATGATTTACAGTATGAGAATTGTTAGAATCCTGTTATATATATGTGTATATATATATATATATATATATATATATATATATATATACATATATATATATATATATATACATTATCCCTTTAAGGGAGTTATCTGCTAAAAAAAAAAACTGTTCTATGGGTACAGAACATTTCTTATTTCCCCACACTATAGCTTTAAATTAATGTTTTAAGCACATTCCTCTACTTTGCAACCTCACTAGGATATCTATTCGCCACAGTTCAATTTCTACTCGCCAACGGCTAGTAGGCGAGTGGAAATTTTGAGCCCTGTATAACAAAATGTATGCTTACCTGATAAATTATTTTCTTTCATGGCATGGGGAGTCTACGAATCCATTCTAATTACTAGAGGAAATTAAACTCCTCCTCCTGTCCACCAGTAGGAGGCAAAGAACACCCCAGCAAAAGCTTTAAGTATCCCTCCCACTTCCCATAATCCCCAGTCATTCAGCTGAGGGAATACGGAAAGAGAAGAGGAACAACAGGGGTATAGAGGTGCCTGAAGTTTATAAAAATTAATAAGCCATCTTGAAATTAAACAAGGGCGGGTGGTGGACTCTCCATGCCAGGAAAACAAATAATTTATCAGGTAAGCATACATTTTGTTTTCTTTCCAATGGAATGGAGAGTCTATGAATCCATTCTAATTACTAGTGGGAACCAATACCCAAGCCAGAGAGGATACAGAATGGAAAAGGGAGGGAGATAACAAGGCAACTGGACCTAAACTGAGGGCACCACCGCTTGAAGCACCTTTCTCCCAAAAGAAGCCTCAGTCGAGGCTAAAACATCAAATTTGTAAAATTTTGAAAAGGTATGTAACAAGGACCAAGTGGCCACCTTGCAAATTTGCTCCATGGAAGCCTTGTTTTTAAAGGCTCAGGAAGAAGAAACATCTTGAGTTGAATGAGCCGTAATCCTCTCAAGAGACTGTTGTCCAGCTGTCTCATAAGTCAACCTAATGACACTCCTCAACCAAAATGAAAGAGTAGTTGACGCAGCCTTTTGGCCCTTACGTTTGCCAGCAAATACTACGAATAGGGCAGAAGATTGACGAAAATCCTTAGTAGCCTGGAGATAGAATTTTAGGGCACGAACCACATCCAGGTTGTGTAACAGACGTTCATTCTGAGAAGAAGGATTAGGACAAAATGAAGGAACGACAATTTCTTGATTAATATTATGGTCCGAAACCACCTTAGGAAGAAATCCCAATTTGGTACGTAGAACTGCTTTATCTGCATGGAAAATAAGATAAGTGGGATCACACTATAGAAACAAAAGTTCTGAGACTCTACAAGCAGAAGAAATAGCCAACAAGATCAAAACTTTGCAAGATAACAATTTAATATCAACAGAATGCATAGGCTCATACGGAGCCTGCTGCAAAACCTGAAGAACAAGATTAAGACTCCAAGCCGGAGCAACCGGTTTAAACACAGGCCTGATTCTGACCAAAGCCTGAACAAAAGACTGAACGTTCGGTAACTCAGCTAGATGTTTATGCAGCAAAACCGAAAGGGCAGAGATCTGACCCTTTAGAGAACTGACTGACAAACCTTTCTCCAGACCAGCCTGGAAAAAAGATAGAATACGGAGAACTCTCACCTTGCGCCAAGAAAAACCCAGAGATTTTAACCAAGCTAAGTAGGTTCAGCAAATCATATGATAAATCTTACGAGTTACAGGTTTATGGGCCGGAATCAAAGTGTTTCTGAAAAACCTCGTCTAGACAAGACTAGACGTTCAATCTCCATGCAATCAGCCACAGAGAATCTAGGTTTGGATGAAGAAACGTACCCTGAAGTAGAAGGTCCTTCCTCAGTGGTAATCTCCACGGAGGGGAGGACCACATTCTCATCAGGTCCGCAAACCAGATCCTGCGAGGCCAAGCTGGAGCAATTAGGATCACAGAAGCCTGCTCCTGTTTGATTCAGGCTATAACCCGAGGAAGGATGGCAAATGGAGGAAACAGGTATATTAGACCGAAATCCCATGGGACCAATAGAGCATCCACTAGAAACGCTTGAGGGTCCCTTGATCTGGACCCGTTTCTGGGTAGTTTGGAATTGAGGCGAGATGCCATTAGATCCAACTCCGGTACCCCCCACCTGAGGGTTATCATAGAGAATACCTCTGGATGAAGAGTCCACTCCCCTGGGTAGAACTTCTGTCTGCTCAGGTAGTCTGCTTCCCAGTTGTCCACACCTGGGATGTGAATAGTCAAAATGTGGCAGTTGTAGTATTCCGCCCACTGAATGATGCGAGAAACCTCCTTCATCGCTAAGGAACTCCTTGTTCCTCCCTGATGGTTGATATAAGCCACTGTTATAACGTTGTCTCATTAGAATGTGATAAACCAGACCAAACGCAGATTAGGCCATGCTATCAAAGCATTG
Source organism: Bombina bombina (assembly GCF_027579735.1). Taxonomy (NCBI): domain Eukaryota; kingdom Metazoa; phylum Chordata; class Amphibia; order Anura; family Bombinatoridae; genus Bombina; species Bombina bombina. Next base: position 56,634,181 of record NC_069504.1, on the reverse strand, counting down.
TAGATTGCTCTCAATTCTAGAATATTTTTTGGGAGGACAGATTCCCTTGGAGACCAGGATCCTTGAGCTCTTCAGGGACCCCAAACTGCTCCCCAGCCCGAAAAGGCTGACATCCATAGTCACAATCTCCCAAGATGGTCTCAAGAAGCACATGCCTAGAGACAGATGATCTTGACAGAGCCACCAGGAGAGAGATTTTCTTGTAAGGTTGTCTAGGACGATCCGTTGAGAGAGATCTGAATGGTCTCCGTTCCATTATTGCCTTAGCATACATAGTTGGAGAGGTCTCAGATGGAAGCGGGCAAAAGGAATAATGTCCATGGAAGCCACCATGAGACCAATTACCTCCATATACTGTGCCACTGAGGGACGAACAGAGGACTGAAGAGAAAGGCAGGTAGAGAGAAGTTTGGACTGTCTCACTTCTGTTAAGAAAATCTTCATAGAGATCGAGTCTATTATTGTCCCCGAAAAACAGACCCTGGTATCTGGAATCAGGGAATTCTTGTCCAGATTCACCATCCACTTGTGAGAGCGAAGAATGAACAACAGAAAATCTGTGTGGGATCTTGCTAAATAAAAAGATGGCGCCAGAACCAAGATGGCTTCCAGGTAGGGAAACCACTGCAATTCCCTTAGACCTGGCTACCACCAAAAGAGCCCCCGGAACTTTCGTAAATATTCGGGGAGCTGTAGCCAGGCCAAAAAGAAGGCAACTGAAAATGTTCCCTGTGAATAGGAACATGAAGGTAAGCGTCCTTCAGGTCGATGGTGGTCATGAACTGACTCTTCTGCACTAAAGGGAGAATTGATCGTATAGTCTCCATTTTGAAGGATGAAACCTTGAGAAATTTGTTGAGGCACTTCAGGTCCAAAATAGGGCGATAAATTTTCTTTTTCTTGGGGACCACGAAAAGGTTGGAAGAAAATCCTCTGCCCTGCTCTGGCTGAGGAACCGGGACGATCACCCCTAGCAAGGAGAGATCCCTGACACAATTTAAGAAAGCCTCTCTTTTTCCTGGTTTGCAGATAATCTTGACAAGAGAAATTTTCCTCTTGGAGGACAAGATTTGAAACCTATCTTGTAACCCTGAGAGACCACATCTACCTCCTGAAAGAAGGAAAGTCTGCCCCCAACCTGATCCGATCATGGATCGGGGGCAGACCTTTCATGCCGATTTGTTCTCGGAAGTAGGCTTCTTGAACTGCTTGCCCTTATTCCATGGTTGGTTAGGTCTCCAGGAGGTCTTGGTCTGTTCAGGTTTGGTGAAATATGAGGATTTCTGTCCTTAAAATTGCAAAAGGAACGAAAATTAGAAGCTTGATGACCTTTAGGTCTAGCCCTTTTATCCTGAGGAAGTAAAGCCCCCTTTCCACCCGTGACAGTGGAAATGATGGCATCCAGACCAGGACCAAACAAAGTTTTCCCTTTAAAAGGTAAAGAAAGGAGTCTAGACTTGGAAACCATGTCTGCAGACCAAGACTTTAGCCACAAGGCTCTACGAGATAGAATGGCATGACTGGAGGTCTTTGCACTCAGACGTACAACCTGCATACTGGCATCACAAATTAAGGAATTTGCCAATTGTAATGCCTTGATCCTGTCCTGGATCTCCTCCAAAGTAGTCTCCTCCAAAATCAGTTCAGATAAGAAGTCACACCAATACGAGGCTGCGCCAGCGACCGCCGCCATATTAGTACCTCTCCAATTTCCTATCCATGGGTTCCTTAAAAGAGGTAATATACTCCAGAGATATCATAGTTCTATTCGCTAATGTGGATACAGCGTCATCCACCTTAGGAATAGTATGTCAGAGCTCCTGCACGGAGTCCACGACTGGAAACATTTTCTTAAAAACAGAAGATGGGGTAAAGTGAACACCTGGTTTTTCCCATTCCTGAGAAATAATATCCAACATACGATCTGGAACAGGAAACACTTCCACAGATCTAGGCTTGACACAAAAACCTTGTTAAGTTTAGTAACCTTAGGAGTCTCAGAAGTTGTAGATCCTGAACTCTCCAGAGTAGCCAGAACCTCCATAAGCAATAAATGGAGGTGCTCAAGCTTAAATCTAAAACTAACCTCCTCTGAGTCTACAGCACTAACCACAATATAATCTGATACAGAGATTTTGCCCTCAGAGGTTGCTGAAGTATAGTCATCCTCAAATAATTGGGATAAACTGACCAAGGCAGCCTTGGCGTTAGAAGATATTCCTGACATAGAGAATATATTCTTAGATTTTCTTTTTCTCTTACCTGAGATAGGAAAGGCAGTCAGGGCCGCAGAAACCACTGAGGTAAGCTGCGCTGCAAAGTCACCTGGTAGAAAAACACCCCCAGGTACAGACTGAGTAGAACCACAGGGCACTGCTTGTGTAACTGCTAGGGATGGGGACTGAGGAGAAAGCTGAGGCATGTCTAAGGCAGCATAAACCCGAGAGGTAGAGGGCTCAGAAGGATTAATTTTGAGAGGAATGGCAGCATCCTTATTTTTGGACTGCAACATCTTTGTAAGGCAGGAGGAGCAAAGTTGCACAGGAGATATCACTTGTGCCTCTAAACAATATAAGCATTTGTCAAAATTCCCCATTATATTTTGCTCCTTTTCCATTGTGTCCATAATGTAAAACCCAGAGTCACAGACCGATTAACAAACGTCTGTATCAAATTGGTATACTAAACAAAAAATCTCCTAAAGTATTTCAATATGCATAAATAAAATAATTGCACCGCTATAGCCCGAGCCGTTGCTGGAGTGACTCACCACCTCCAAAGCTAAGGCCACTCTCCGTTATGTGTTTTCTACATGGAGGGATACGGAGATCACTGCTCCACAAATCGCTGCAGACAGAAAAAGGAGACGCGCAGTCGTCACGTGACCGTATCGGAAAAGAAAATGCGACAGAGGAAAAAAGTGCGCGAATATGCTGCCCATAGAAAACAGACAGTTATTCTCCAAACTAGTGCCCATGTTAAAATACCCTCTCAGAACAGAATAACAATAAAATTATTAAGTGAAAACACGTCCTCATCACTGTTCCCTCTAAGGTGCGCGGCTGCGTGGCCGCGCACCTTCCCTTCTGGTGTAGCGCAGGCAGAATATCAGGCCGCGCAGCACCTGCTGTGAGCAGAAGCAGAGAGAGGAAAATGCCTGTAGAACTAATTTGCCAAGTGCCGCCTGCACTGCGCATTGGACCCAGCAATCTGTCACTCATCTAGCCTGATTCTGTGTTCCTGTATGCCAGCACCAAGCTAATGTACTCAGCTTAAAAGTACATTAGCTCGGTGCTGGCAGCAGCGCTGTATACAGGAACACAGAATCAGGTTAGATGAGTGACAGATTGCTGGGTCCAATGCGCAGTGCAGACGGCACTTGGCAAATTAGTTCTACATTTTTGGGATCTCAGTCAGGAGTGGACCGTCTCTAACGCGGGGCAAAAGGGGCATGTGCCCCGGGCCCAGTGATTGTGGGGGGCCCAGCCAGGCCAGGGCTGGCTGCTGTAATTTTGTATTTGGGTGTGTGTGTTTTGTTTTTTTTATGCAGAGAGACAGTGCATTGAGTCGAGCGGCACCGTGTGACGTCACTGTCTGAGGTGAGAGAGTCTCACATTTGAATTGAGCCAGGCGGCCAGCCAGCCAAAGTAAGTTACTTACAACAGCAGACAGTGGACTCTGTGTAAATGTGTTGCACGCATTATACACGTGACTAGTTATTAGAGAAGAGTAGACTGAGGCTGGCCTGGCACGTGACCGTGCGTGCTGAAGACTTCAGTCTACTGTGAGTAGTGAGTGTCTGAGACTGGTAACGGTAAGAGGGTGGGTCTAGGAGGCAGACAGAGAGGGACAAACGGGAAGGACGTGCCGTAAGCGGTAGCTCTGCGCGGCTGACACACACGTGACACATCATGTTCTTAGTAGGACAGCACAGACTCTGAGAGCCCACAAAGAATCAGAGCCTCTGAGGTCGCTCGTCGTGGACCGCTGACGCTGACTGTGTCTGTTGCTTTTTGGCCCCTTGGTGTGAGGAGGAGACTGTTGGGAAGTTGGAGCTGGCTGGGGCCCCTGGCTGCAGTGGCTGGGGACGGTGATCGACAACGTTGTGTGTAGTTGTCAACTAGACTGACGTAAGTAAGTGACTGAGAGATAATTTATTTTGGAAGCGGAACAACTAAGTTGTGACTTCAGGGGCTGGGGGGCCTGGGGCTGTCTGCTGCTGCCTGCTGCAGTGTGTGTCTAATGGTTTATAATTTGGGCTTTAGAGAAATAGGGTTACTGGGAACTGTGATGACACTGACTGTAGAATTTCAAGTGCAGCTCATAAATTACTCAGGATATAGTTTGATCATTTAGATGGTTAACTCTATGGGCAGTGATCTTTTTGTACCAGTATGTGTATGCATTGTTGCTAACCCCTGAATCATACTAGTAGAAGAACTACAATAAAATATAATTATTAGATAAACTTCCAGTTCTTCCACATCACTGTAAATTACAGTTTAAAAGGTTTTGAACTAAATGGTTCATATCATTAATAATAATTTTAAGTGATGAGTAACTTATGTTTCCCTTGTCTTGTGGAAGTTTAGATAAAATAATATACTTTTTTATTATTAATGTTATGAACCATTTAGTGCAAAACCTTTTAAACTGTAATTTACAGTGATGTGGAAGAACTGGAAGTTTATCTAATAATTATATTTTATTGTAGTTCTTATAGTATGATTCAGGGGTTAGTAGATTTAATTCATGAGTTTAATCATTGAATTAGTTTGCAAGTTCTTTGGAACAGAACATATAAAACATTTTTCATAAGCTTTATACATTAACTGTGCCTCTTTAATAATTGGGTCCTCTAGCCTAATAATCAGGGGCCACAATGTGTTATACATTGGTTTTTTTTTTAAACTTCCTCACTCATCTACCTATCATTTTTTTTAACACACATTCTTAAAGGGACAGTCTACCATAGAATTGTTATTGTTTTTTGTTTTAAAAGATAGATAATCCCTTTATTACCCATTCCCCAGTTTTGCATTATTGCATAACCAACACAGTTATATTAATATACTTTTTACCTCTGTGATTACCTTGTATCTATAATCTAGGAACCTTCTTCCAGCCCCCTGATCACATGACTGTGACTGTTTATTATCTATTGACATTGTCTTAAATTTAGCATTGTTTTGTGCTAAATCTTAAATAACCCCCTGTGCCTGAACACAGTGTTATCTATATGGCCCACGTGTACTTTCTGTCTCTTTGTGTTGAAAAGAGATTTAAAAAGCATGTGATAAGAGGCAGCCCTCAAAGGCTTAGAAATTAGCATATGAGCCTGGGGGGGAGGGGGCCTAGAAAATGTTTGCCCAGGGTCCAATCAATATTAAAGACGGCCCTGATCTCAGTGGTAGTTTCAGCGAGGGGACTGGACTTCTTCCCTGCCTGCTTTCTCCATGGTACGTCTTTCATTACTGGGTCACAAAACTTTTATAAAATCTTTCAGAGTGTGTAGGGCCAAGCGGTACTGATGTATAATCTCTAACAACCGCTTGGCCCTGCACATTTTGAAAGATTTTATCAAAGTTTAGTGACACTCAGTGGGCGGATTAATAGTAAGGTAGGTAGGAGGTACTAGCATGGGCGGCACAAATTATTTTTTCAATGTTTAAAACAGCGCGGGCTGTTAGAAGACGAGGAAGATTGGAAGCAGCAGTGTTGCTAGTATGCTTCTCTCCTCATCTTCCTGCAAAAATTTATATATAAGTGCAGGAGAGGTCCCACAACAACGGTAGGATGATCCTAGCTGTATTTCAAATAAGGAGGCTCCTTATAAGTATAAGCCTCAGTCCCATAGAGAACAAACGTTGAATATAACGTATTGTGCACAGTGCCCTGTGTATACTGCCCAATAAGAATTCCCACTATGAAGAGATTCATTGTATAATGTCCCCAGGCTCCATATGTGAAGGTAAAGAGCCGTTAACCCCTAATGTGCCTGAGCCTTCTCATCCTCCTGAATGAAGAGGTGGAGATTATATACACCCCTCTCTTTTGATTTGCAGTTGAGAGTGGGTAAGTGGAAATACGTTCGATGCTGGGATTGGTGGAAGGAGCAATGACGCTCTAAAGTGGGTGTTAGCCTGATAGTTTAAATACTTGTAGTCACGATAAGGCCCTCAGGTATTTTCATTTCTGTACCATCCCCATTGAGAAAGGTCAGTTTATGGACCAAAATTCATCTGTGTTGTGTATGAGAATTAACTTTTTGCTAGTGTTGCCGCATATACATCCCCAGTTCGATGCTGAGGTACCCAGATTATCGGCCGGGAATACATGGGGCACGTATCTCTACGAGCAACCTAGTTTTTGGAGTATAAATGTGTGTATTGTTATACTGCAGCATGGTTACACTCCTATGGCTATATGAATCCAAGTTGTGAAGCTGCAGTTTATTAAATTTATCTTATCGGATTTCCCCGACCCCTACTAGTCTTAGAATAAATACAACTATAACTTTGTGTTGTTATCAATATTTTAAATTGATCAATAAAGGTATACTTTTTTAAAATTTAGTAGAAGATAGTACCCCTGAAACCGCTTTCTTTCTTTCTCCTTCTATTTCTTGTCTTTAGATTGCAATTGACCATAGCAGGTAGGGTTGCACCTAATTGAGGTGACCTAATTATAGGCTCTCTTTTAGCTCTTCACTTTAAATAGACACAGTGCCAGTTAATTCTACTTCTATATACTTACCTTTGAGCCTCAGCTGTGGGGCAGACACAAAATCCCAGGTCTGACAGATTGAGTAGAACTTCTTACAGGGACCTGGAGGAAAAGAAAAAGTAGAGTAACCAACCTTGATTTTCCATATGGGGGTTAGCATACATTTTTTGAGGAGAAACAAGGACTACCCTGCGACCTCCAACAGCTAACAGCTACCACGACTCTTACTCAAGAGGATTACATAGACACAGCATTACCCCAATCCTTACTTGCAGGGAAACTACTCATTAAAGGATAACAATCTTGATTATCTTCAGAGCACTATCTTTGCACACCTCCTAGATATACGAAGGCAAAGAATGACTGGGGATTATGGGAAGTGGGAGGGATACTTAAAGCTTTTGCTGAGGTGTTATTTGCCTCCTCATGGTGGCCAGGAGTTTAATTCCCACTAGTAATCAGAATGGATTCGTGGACTCTCCATGCCATTGGAAAGAAATATATATATATATATATATATATATATATATATATATAACAAATGTACAGATTGAGTCCAGCACTAGACCCACATATGATTTACCCAATGTGTGCGTGTCACAGTGGAGCATCCGCAAACCTCCAAATAATGCAGTCCATACATCTAGTGTGACAGCACCACAGCAATTTTAAAGGTGAAGAATTCTTTTATTCAGATACAGAAACATAAAAGCGACGTTTCGGACCTACATAGTCCTTAATCATGCATCTTAATCATTTCACCTTTAAAATTGCTGTGGTGCTGTCATCACACTAGATGTATGGACTATATATAAAAGGAGGAGCCTGCAAAGCCTTCAAAACCAAATTAAGACTCCAAGGAGGAGAAATTGATTTAACAACAGGCTTGATACGAACCAAAGCCTCAACAAAACAGTGAATATCAGGAAGTTTAGCAATCTTTATATGAAATAAAACAGAAAGAGCAGAGATTTGTCCCTTCAAGGTACTTGCAGACAAACCTTTATCCAAACCATCCTGAAGAAACTGTAAAATTCTAGGAATCCTAAAAGAATGCCAAGAGAATTTATGAGAAAAACACCATTAAATATGTTTTCCAAACCCAATAATAAATATTTCTTGAAACAGACTTTCGAACCTGTAGCATAGTATTAATCACTGAGTAAGAGAAACCTCTATGACTAAGTACTAAGCATTCAATTTCCATACCTTCAAATATATAACGATTTGAAATCTTGATGGGAAAACGGCCCTTGAGGCAGAATGTCTGGCCTTAAAGGAAGTAGCCAAGGTTGGACATACGGACAAGATCTGCATACCAAAACCTGTGAGGCCATGCTGGTGCTATCAGAAACACATGCGATTGTTCCAATATGATTTTGGAGATCACCCTTGGAAGAAGAACTAGAGGCGGAAAAATGTAAGCAGGTTGGTAAAACCAAGGAACTGTTAACGCATCCACCATCTCCGCCTGAGGATCCCTGGACCTGGAAAGGTACCTGGGAAGCTTCTTGTTTAGATGGGAAGCCATCAGATCTATTTCGGGGAGACCCCACATCTGTATAATCTGACAAAATACATCTGGATGGATTGACCACTCCCCTGGATGTAAAGACTGACGACTGAGATAATCCACTTCCCAATTGTCTACACCTGGGACATGTATCGCAGAAATTAGACAGGAGTTGGATTCCGCCCAAGAAAGTATCTGAGATACTTCTTTCATCGCTAAAGGACTGCGAGTCCCCCAAACCTGAAGAACCCTGAAAATAGCATGGAGTTCTAAAATATTAATTGGTAACCTCGCCTCTTGAGGATTCCAAACTCCTTGTGCTGTCAGAGACCCCCAGACAGCTCCTCAACCTGTGAGACTTGCATCTGTTGAAATCACAGTCCAGGAAGGACAAACAAAAGAGGCCCCTTGTAGAATCCGATGATGGTCCAACCACAAGGACAGAGAGAGTTGAATGTTGGGATTTAAGTATATCAACTGTGATAGCGAGTATAATCCCTGCACCGTTGATTCAGCATGCAAAGCTGCAGAGGTTTCATATGAAAACGAGCAAAGGGGATTGCGTCTGATGCTGCAGTCATGAGACCTAAAACTTCCATGCACATAGCCACTGAAGGGAATGATCGAGACAGAAGGTTTCGACATGCAGAAACCAATTTCATTTGTCTCTTGTCTGTTAAAGTCATGGACACTAAATCTATCTGGAAACCTAAAAAGGTGACCCTTGTCTGAGGAATCAAGGAACTCTTTAGTAAATTGATCCTCCAACCATGTCTTTGAAGAAATAACACAAGTTGATTCGTGTGGGATTCTGCTAAATGAAAAGATTGAGCCAGTACCAATATATAATCCAAATAAGGAAACACCGCAATACCCTGCTCTCTGATTACAGATAGTAGGGCACAGAGAACCTTCAAAAAGATTCTTGGAGCTGTTGCTAGGCCAAATGGAAGAGCAACAAATTAATAATGCTTGTATAGAAAAGAGAATCTCAGAAACCGATAGTGGTCTGGGTGAATCGGAATGTGAAGATACGCATCCTGTAAGTCTATTGAGGACATGTAATGACCTTGCTGAACAAAAGGCAGAATAGTCCTTATAGTCACCATCTTGAAAGTGACAAATTGATTCAAAAACTTCAAATCCAGAAATGGTCTGAAGAATTTTCCTTCTTCGGGACAATGAATAGATTTGAATAAAAACCCAGACCCTGTTCCAGAATTGGAACTGGTACAATTACTCCTGAAAGCTCTAGATCTGAAACACACTTCAGAAAGGCCTGAGCTTTCACAGGATTTGTTGGAACGTGAGAGAGAAAAAATCTTCTCACAGGAGGTCTTATTCTGAAACCTATTCAATACGCCTGAGAGACAATATTCTGAATCCAATGATTCTGAACGGAACCTGCCCAAACGTCTTGAAATAATTTAAATCTGCCCCCCACCAGCAGAACTGGATCGAGGGCCGCACCTTCATGCAGTCTTGGGGACTGACTGGCTTTGGTTTCTTATAAGGGTTGGATTTATTCCAACTCGAGGATGGCTTCCAATTGGAGCCAGAGTCCTTAGGGGAAGGAGTGGTTTTCTGTTCTTTATTCTGACAAAAGGAACGAAACCGATTAGAAGCTTTAGATTTGCCCTTAGACTTTTTATCTTGAGGCAAAAAAACTCCCTTCCCCCCAGTAATAGTAGAAATAATAGAATCCAACTGGGAACCAAACAAATTATTACTCTGGAATGATAGAGATAGTAACCTAGATTTAGATACCATGTCAGCATTCCATGATTTGAGCCATAAAGCTCTTCTAGCTAAAATAGCCAAAGACATAGATTTAACATTAATCTTGATGATATCAAAAATAGCATCACAGATAAAATGATTAGCATGTTGAAGCAAACGAACAATGCTATGCAAATTAGAGTCTTTTTCCTGTTGTGCTAAGCTATCAAACCAAAAAGCTGATGCAGCCGCAACATCAGCCATAGAAATGGCAGGTCTGAGAATATAGCCAGAATGCAAATAAGCTTTCCTTAGATAAGATTCAATTTTCCTAAAGGAAAATTTTGTAAAGGATCCTTAAAAGAAGTACTATCTTCCATAGGAATAGTAGTATGTTTAGCAAGAGCAGAAATAGCCCCATCAACCTTAGGGACTTTTTCCCAAAACTCTAATTTAGCCACTGGCAAAGGATACAACTTTTTAAACCTTGAAGAAGGAACAAAACAAGTACCAGGCTTAGACCATTCCTTAGCAATCACATCAGAAATAGCTCCAGGAACAGGAAAAACCTCTGGAGTAGTCACAGGAGGTTTATAGACAGAATTTAAACGTTTACTGGATTTATTATCAAGAGGACCAGACTCCGCAATATCCAAAGTTACCAACACTTCTTTTAACAAAGAACGAATATACTCAATCTTAAAAAGATAAGATGATTTATCAGTGTCAATGTCTGAAGTAGGATCTTCTGAGTCAGAGAGATCATCATCAGAGGAGGATATATCAGTATGTTGCCGGTCATTACAAATTTCATCAGTATTATGAGAAGTTTTAAAAGACCTTTTACGTTTATTTGAAGGCGGTATAGCAGCCATAGCCTTCTGTATCGCATCAGCAATATAATTTTTCATATCAACAGGGATATCATGTACTTTAGATAATGAAGGAACAACAGATACTGTACTAGCACTAATAGAAACCTTTTCTGCATGCAAAAGCTTATCATGACAACTGTTACACACTACAGCTGGAGATATAATCTCAACTAGGTTACAACAGATACACTTACCTTTGGTAGAACTGTGTTCAGGCAGCATGGTTCCTACAGCAGCTTCTGAGACAGGATCAGATTGAGACATCTTGTAAAATGTAAAAAAGAAAAAATAACATTTAAACAGAAATATCTTATTTCCACATATAGCAGTTTCAGGAATGTGAAAAAATGCAAATGCTAAAATAGGCAAAAAAAAAAAGCAAATAGCATAGCCCTCTGAGCATAAAGAAAGCATGGAACATATAGGAAGTGAGGTAAAATAAAACTAAGTTTTTTTTAAACATCCGGAAATGACGCAACTCGCGTCATAACAAACACAGTTTTGCGCCAAACAACCTAGCGTCAACTAAGACGCAGGAAATGACGAACTTGCAACATTACAGACAAAAACATTTTCTCGCGCCAAGAATGACGCAATAAATAACAGCATTTTGTGCCCTCGCAAGCCTAATTTACCAAGTTTTTCAAAGAAAATTGAAAAAAAGACTATACCCCAGGTAAGACAAACTTCCTAAAACATGATTCCCATAACAAAACTGCCAGACTGCAAAGGGAAATACACATAGAACTGACTCATGGCAAATATAAGTAAAATACATATATTTAAAACTTTATACATAAAGCGCCAAACCATAGCGGAGAGTGTCTTAAATAATGATACATACTTTCCGAAAGACACCCATCCACATATAGCAGATAGCCAAACCAGTACTGAAAGCTCTCAGCAGAGGTAATGGTATATAAGAGTATATCGTCGATCTGAAAAAGGAGGTAGGAGATGAATCCCTACGACTGATAACAGAGAACCCTTGAAAAGATTTCCCGCAAGGGAAACCATAAAATCAAATAGGCGATACTCTCTTCACATCCCTCTGACAAACACTGTACTCTGAGAGGAATTGGGCTTCAGAATGCTTAGAAGCGCTTATCACAGAAGAAATCATAAAAATCAAGCACAAACTTACTTCACCACCTCCATAGGAGGCAAAGTTTGTAAAACTGAATTGTGGGTGTGGTGAGGGGTGTATTTATAGGCATTTTGAAGTTTGGGAAACTTTGCCCCTCCTGGTAGTTTTGTATATCCCATATGTCACAAGCTCATGGACTCTTGCCAATTACATGAAAGAAAATACCTATAGATTTATTACTTGTCACCTATAAATTTACTGTCCGTTGTCTTTTTTAATTTTTTGCTGACCAGTGGGAATCCCGCTGACGCCGATGTTTCCTGTTATCGACCAGTAATTGGATGACCCACTAAGGGAAGCAAAAAAAAAAAAAAAAGCTTTGTAGTTCTTAGTGGAATTCCTTTATAGAGAAATAGCGCAGACATTATCTGTTCTATATTATACTACCAGATTTTGGGTTTTCTTGCGGCAAGATATACACTCACTGGCCATTTTATTAGGTACACCTTGCTAGGTGGACTCCCTTTGCTTTTAGAACTGCCTTAATTCTTCATGGCAACAATACTCAGGTAGGCCCAAAGTGTGCCAAGAAAATATCCCCCACACCATTACACCACCACCAGCCTTAAAGGACCAGTAAATATAGTAGATTTGCATAATCAACAAATGCATGATAAAAAGACAATGCGCGGGGGGGGGGGGGGGGGCGGAGCCAGGCACGAACGGAGCAAGTCGCATGTGAGAAGGGCTCCATCTAGAAAGAGACTTAAAAAGTATAAATTAACATCGTTTCCAGATATATAAGTTTAAAATCTTATAATTTAAGAACCCAGAAGGGCATAGCCGGCTTGCAGCATAAAACAAAACTCCGGCTACACCAGTAACTACCTGAAAGGTAGGCCAGCAACACTTCAGCATGGAGGCAACATCGAAGATTTACATAGAACTGACTAACCACCCTACAGATTGAGAGTGACCGCTGCCTGATCACAGCAACAGCCTTACAGAGAACCAGCACCGGAGGGTCGGGGCTCCGCTCCGGAGCCGAGCAAGACTGCGCTGAAGGCCGCACCTGGATCAAGACCACGCGGTAGAGTAAACTAGCTTATGTAAGTCCACACTCTCACCTATAATTGCGCCCGGAGGGTCGGGGCTCCGCTCCGGAGGCTCTAACTTAGATTAAGACTGCTGCGCTGCCATGGAGGTAAGCAAGACTACACTGAAGGCCACATCCCGTTCCAAGACCACATGGTGGAGAGAACTAACTTACAAATTACGTAAGTCCAAACAACTACCTACAATTATCTCCGGAGGGTCAGGGCTCCAGAGGCTCTGACTGGGATTGGAACCGCCACGCTGTCACAGAGGTAGGCCGATCCACGTGGCAAAAAGTGCTCAGCAAGTTAAACTGGAGGCTGCTTATATGGTAAGCCAATACAGCACAGATAACACACATTTTCCAATCCAACTGCCTATAACTACCCTGGAGGGTCAGGGTTCCGCTCTAGTGGTAACAGCTACAAATTGGGCCACTGTATCTTAGAGGCTTAGGCCTAAACGGGTATAAATTGCCCCATGTGACTGCTCCAGAAAGCTTATATTACATTTGCCATAGGGGCCTGGCACTACACCACTGCATATATTGCTACGCAAGCTAACTGGGACACCTATAGGAACTGTTGGGGCTTTGGGCCTGATATCCCCTAAAATAAAGAATTATATTGCCTTTGACGCTGGGCCTATTTCACTACCTTTTCCTATCTAGTCTCCCCTAGTGGGCATCATACACAGCCCCTCTTACTTTTACTGTCCTAAATGGGTACACCCCGGTGAATAGGCCCTGGAAGCTAAAGAACCAGTATTCCAAATTTACACCACTCTGGTAACCTATGCTAATTAGGTGATACAGGACTCTTTCATCCCTTCTGCTTTCTAATCTTTAGTAGATACTCGCCAATTACTCCTACTACAAACACAGCCCTATGCGAGCTTGGCTTTTTGGGAAAGGACTATAGAAAGAAAGGTCTTACTTTGGGATACCCTTTCTGAAAAGAGCCTTCTTGTAACTCATTAATATGTAATAAATACCAAGAAGCTTTGACCCCTGTCAGTCACCTAATTGCCTATAATATACCTTGTCTCATATCGCTCAACTGAATGACATTTACCCTGCACAAAAACAAAATGTCATAAGCATTCAAGAGGAAACAAAAAAGGGGTTAATTTTCTGTAGTTTTGTGCTAAAAAACATTTAGTTTTCAAGAAGAATTGTGTTCCCTGTGATGTGCCAGGACCCTCATAAATAGTTTCTAAGGCCCATTTCACCAAATGTTATTGTGTATGTATTGAGCCATAAAGCCAGTAAACTTGTCAACTCCAGAGACACAAAGCAGTGCTTCTTCCCAGAAACTGATAAGATCAATAAAGGGACATGGGTACAATGTAGATATTTGTTTAAAACATGATATGACATTAGATGAAGGGAAATATGGCAACCATGTCATATTTGGTATTAAACTGATTCTCACAATGTAAATAAGAGATTGCCTTTCTGTCTATATGAAAATGAATGTATCTAGCAGAAATTGTAAAGTGTTCTCTGATTTCACTCAAAGGTACTTAAAGTTTATGGACTGTCGTAAAAGATAGGGGGTTTCTCAGCCAGCCCCTGCAAAGGGGGTGAGGTCAGGCAACCTAATCTATTGAAAAAAATGTATAAGGGTGTTATGTTTCAACACTGAATTGTCATTCTTACAAGGGAAGCTGTTCTACAGAGTATGGACCCATTGCTTCATGCCATCTCCCTGGCACAGGTATTAAGACTAGTAAAGTATAAAATATGCTTTTTCTCCTTTTTATTTAAAAAAACAACAAATTTGCTTGTGTGTAATTTTACTTGTAACAACTTTTTATTAATAATGCTTTGTGCATAATAAATAATTCATTTATTAAGCTTTGGCCTTTGTATAATATTTGATCCACGTTACTGAAAGAGATTGGTGGTAGAGAAACTGTATATTTTTTAATTTTTTTTATTTAAAAAAAAAGCTTTATTGGATAAAATAAAACAATACAGAATAATGCAATAAGATTACAAACTTGCTTATAAGTCAGTATGAACATTAGTCTTTGCTCTAGAATGTGCGCATCTATCTACTATAGTGTATCCTTTTCTGTAACCATGAAGAAGAACAATAAAACACTAACAACAATTTCTGGTCAACATAAATGCATTCCATATCAGCGTATCTGCACAATATAATGTAGCAATAAAAACATTAGTTGTTCAAGGACTCTTAAAGATATTATGTCAGTCTACCCATAAGCCAGAAGCACAAAGTTAAGTACTACTTTTATCCATGCAAAGAGAAAGAGTGTAAATTAGAGGTCTGAAGAATATCAGGTTTCGGTGATGTCAGACAGGAGAAAGGGATGAGTGGGCTTCCATCTCAGAGTGTGAACGTGCATGTTAAATTACTTAGTGGTGTTGGAGGCGCGTTTCCGAGTAAAACTTTATGTTGTAATATGTGTCCATATCGCCCTTCGGGAAATAGCCATATTCTTCCAACCGAAGTGTATGATCCATTAGTTTTTCCCACATTTGGTAGGTAGGAATGCTTTGGGATATCCAGAAGGATGCAATCAGAGATTTTGCTGAATTTAGTGCTAATTGGATTAGTCGTAACCGTAATTTAGAGCTACATTTTGGTAATACATTTAGAAATGCTGTAGTTGGCTGGAGCTGGTGCTCCTTACCTTGTTCAATAATGGAATTTATGTATTTGTCTATAGAGGCCCAAAAGGGTTTTATTTTGCTACTAGACCAACAAATGTGTACCATCGTTGTTCAATAATGGAATTTATGTATTTGTCTATAGAGGCCCAAAAGGGTTTTATTTTGCTACTAGACCAACAAATGTGTACCATCGTTCCCCTCTCCCCACAGCCCCTTCAACAGGTCTCAGAAGCCGATGGATATAAGTTTTTAATCCTTGCAGGGGTGAGATACCATATTGTTAGGACCTTAAAATTTGTTTCTAAAGATTTAGCTGATAAAGATTTTTTAGTGTTCCTTACAATCTGCCTCCAATCCCTGTCACTAAATTCCACACCTAAGTCCAAGTGCCATCTATGTACATAGTTTGGGGGTCTACATAAATAGTGTCTGTTTATGATCGTCTTGCCCATGCTAGAGTATGACATAGCATCTCAACTAAACACAATTGTTCAAAGGGTGTTGGTTGTCTGGTTAATGAACTCTTGTCTGGGGAAGTAGAAAGGAAGTGATGCAATTGGTAGTGTTAAAGCCATTTTGTAAAGGCTCCCCCCAAGACCTCCTCTAATTAATTTCTCTCCCTAAGTTTACCATTGGATAACAATCTAACAATGGGAACCGTGTATCCTATTTCCCAATCATGTAGTTTATCGAGTTTATGTTCTAATACCCTGTTTAATTCTGCATTAGGGGATACTGGGGAAAGAGGGGATCTTAGAGTGGAAATTCTAGAAGAGCGATGTGTTAAGCCATCCCAAATATCAAAAGTGTGTTGGTACATCTGAAAAGTTTTTATCCACTGAGGGCAACATTTTTTGTCCAACCAGCTCAGAACTCCTGGGGAGGGTGCTTTTAAGATATGGGAGTCCAGGGATACCCATGCTTTAATATTTCCATTATGGTGCCAATCCAGGACTCTTTGCAAACAGATTGCTTTATAGTATAAGTCAATGTTTGGGAGCCCCAGTCCCCCATGCTGTATCGAGCGGAACATTGTGTCTTTAATAATTCTGGGTTTTATTTCCCCCCAAATAAATGTGTTTATCAGCTTCTGAAGAGAGTGAAATTGGCACCGTCTGGAGAACATAAAGAATTCTTGGAAGAGCATTCATCTTCACAGATTGGATACGCCCCCACCATGAAATTGGTCTATCGCTCCATTTCAGCATATCATTATTTAACTCCTTACATAATTTCCCATAATTCATCTCAACCAGTATTTTAGGCTTTGGGGATAAATATATTCACAGATACTTAATTGCTTTTTTTGGGGGGTTTAAATGGGTAGTTTTTCAACAGAGTTTGGTATTCTAAATTTGGAAGTGATATGTTTAAAATCTCAGAATTTTGATAATTTACCAGAAAATTAGAGAAGGACCCAAATTCCTTAAATTATCTTAAAACCTCTGGTATCGAAGTAGTGGGATTAGGGAGGGTGAGTAAAACATCATTGGCGTAAAAGGGATAGTTTAGAATCCAGGGGTCCTATTCCCACACCGGTTATTAATTTGTTTTGTCTAATTTTCTGCGCTAGGATTTCCATGCTTATTATAAACAACAACGGGGAGAGTGGGCAGCCCTGACGGGTACCATTATGAATGAAAAAAGAATCTGATAAAACATTATTCGTTTTGACTTTGGCCGATGGGTTTTGATATAAGCTGAAGATACGCTTAAGTATAACCTCTCCAAAGCCTATTTTCTTAAGTGTAGCCTTCAGAAATTGCCAATTCAGGCGATCAAACGCTTTCTCAGCATCAGCACAGACAACAACCATCCCAATTTTGTGTAATTTAGCATAATCAATCAGTTGAAGCGTTCTGATAGTGTGGTCTCTTGCTTCTCTGCCTGGTATAAACCCGACCTGGTCCAGATGGACAATATGAGGTAACAATTTGCTAATACGCACCTCTATAATTTTTGCGCACAGTTTCAGGTCTGTATTAAGTAGAGAGATTGGTCTATAATTGCTTGGGGCATTGGTGGGTTTATTCGGTTTAGGAATTATAGATATGTATGCTTCTAAACTCACACTCCTGTGTTATCTAGATGCTGGAATGCAGCTAAAATATGTGGGGCCAAAGTATGTTTGTAAGTTTTATAATAATTATTAGAAAACCCATCTGGGCCAGGACTTTTATTGTTTGGCAAGGCTTCGATCACGTCTAAGATTTCCTTTAAAGTGATTGGGGAGTCCAGGATATCAGCTTCTTGTTTGGATATGGGTGGGACATCTACCAATTGCAGATATTGATTCAGGGAACCTGTCTACGATGTTCCTGATGGGGAAGGTAAATTGTATAGTTGTGAATAGTATTCTCTAAAAGCATTAGCTATTTCTTTGGGCTCCGTCACGGAGACACCAGAAAGATTATCTATTTTAAAAATGTGATTCTGAAATTACTTCTAATTGAGGACTTTTGCAAGCATTGTTCCCGCTTTATTACTATTATGGAAATACATTTTTTTTTAGATAAAATGCTTTTTTAAGTGTTTCCCTATGAAAAAGTTTATTAAAAGCTTCTCTAGCTATATTCAGGTTCTGCAAAAGGTCACTTCTTTGCGAGTTCAGTTTATGCTTTGCTTCAGCATTCCTCAGATCTGCTAAGAGCGTTTTGTGTTCTGAATTATATTTATTGTGGACCCATGCCCGATGTTTTATTAATTCCCCTCTAATTGTCGCTTTGTGCGCAAGCCAATTAATTGTGTTATTAGTGTCTGGTGAGTTATTAAATCTAAAAAATTATTTTATAGATTCATCTATTTGAGATTTGATACTTGGGTCATGCAATAAAGTGGAATCCAAGCGCCACATGAATGGGCGTTGCGGAGTCGAGGGCCACGCAAGTTCTAATGTGATAGAGGCATGGTCAGACCAAGAGATTGGTAGAATCACAGTATCAATTGCTAAAGCTATATTACTATGGTCCATGAACCAGTAATTTATCCTAGAATATGAGTACCCTGGGTTTGAGTAAAATGTGTAACCGCGCGTTCTAGGATGCTGTAGCCTCCAGACATCCATCATCAGTAGTGATTCTAGTTTTTGTGTTATGTGGGTTCTACTTCTTCTGGTTACATGACTCCCTCCAGAGGAGCAATCTAAATTAGGATTTAAAGAGATGTTGATATCACCTCCTATTATCACCGTACCCCTCTTTACTTCCAACAATTTGTTAAAGGTCCTCGTTAGAAAAACCTGCTGACCCTTATTAGGTGCATATATATTCATTGAAGTGAGAGGGTGGTTATACAGGAGTCCATTTAAAATAAAAAATCTACCCTCTCCATCTGAGTGTTGTTCTAAATGTTGAAACGGGACATCTTTGTTAATCAGAATCCCAACTCCGTTTTTATTTTTGCAATTCGAATTAAAGTATTGCTGTGTATAGTCCCTGGAATATAATTTAGGTTCTTTATCCTTTAGAAAATGTGTCTCTTGCAAGAGCACTTCCTGACCTTGTATCTTTTGAACCAATTCAGTGCTATAGATCTTTTAGTAGGGGAGTTTAAGCACTTGCAGTTTTGAGAGACTAATTTTAAGTTAGAGAGAGATGTCACAATAACTCTTTGTGTGTGGTAAAGCTCTTACCCCTGTCTGTCGTGCAAACAGTACCACTTCCACTCCTCTCTCTTTTATTAGTGGTATAAGTAGAAACAGGGGGAGACAGAAGATGCAGAAAGAGAAGGAAATCGCCCCCCCCCCCCCCAAACCTCATAATGCGACATCCAAGCCTTCTGGGCATCCATAACAAGTTCTTTGATGCTAATTAAGCAGTACAAAATCCTGAAAGAAACAATAGTGACCAGCAGAACAACAGAAACATAAAAAACAAATAAAATAAGCAACTTAGTAACAATAATGCAGTAAACTTAAAACCTTTCCCTATTCTCAAGCCTACGGCTAGGAAGGGAAACAGAGAGATATAAAAGGACCTGAATAGGTCTAGGCACTGTTAAGGGTAAATGCTTTTAAATTACTGCTCATATAAGGGGCGCGATCACATATACGGCGCAGGTTTCGGCGCAAGCGTGGGAACCCGCTTCGCCCGTAATTTCAGCTCGCACATCGGGGTATTACATAAACCCCGCCAGCAGTTCATAAAGTGCCGTAAGTCGGATAAACTAGCGATGTCCAGAAATGAGCATAAATACAAATTTCTGGAGTCGCTAGTGACTTACGGCACTTTAGAAACTGCCGGCGCCTAAGAAAACAGAATTTATGCATATCTGATAAATTTCTTTCTCTTGTGATGTATCGAGTCCACGGATTCATCCATACTTGTGGGATATTCTCCTTCCTAACAGGAAGTGGCAAAGAGAGCACCCACAGCAGAGCTGTCTATATAGCTCCTCCCTTAGCTCCGCCCCCCCAGTCATTCGACCGAAGGCTAGGAAGAAAAAGGAGAAACTATAGGGTGCAGTGGTGACTGAAGTTTTTTAAATAAAAATATACTACCTGTCTTAAACAGACAGGGCGGGCCGTGGACTCGATACATCACAAGAGAAAGAAATTTATCAGGTAAGCATAAATTCTGTTTTCTCTTGTAAGATGTATTAAGTCCACGGATTCATCCATACTTGAGGGATACCAATACCAAAGTTTTAGGACACGGATGAAGGGAGGGACAAGACAGGTACCCTAAACGGAAGGCACCACTGCTTGTAAAACCTTTCTCCAAAAAATAGCCTCAGAAGAAGCAAAAGTATCGAATTTGTAAAATTTGGAAAATGTATGAAGCGAAGACCAAGTCGCCTCCTTACAAATCTGTTCAACAGAAGCCTCATTTTTAAAAGCCCATGTGGAAGCCACTGCTCTAGTAGAATGAGCAGTAATTCTTTCAGGAGGCTGCTGGCCAGCAGTCTCATAAGCCAAACGGATGATGCTTTTCAGCCAAAAGGAAAGAGAGGTAGCCGTAGCCTTTTGACCTCTCCGTTTACCAGAATAAACAACAAACAATGAAGATGTTTGACGGAAATCTTTAGTTGCTTGTAAGTAGAACTTTAAAGCACGAACCACATCAAGATTGTGCAACAGACGTTCCTTCTTTGATGAAGGATTAGGACACAGAGAAGGAAAAACAATCTCCTGATTGATATTCCTATTAGAAACAACCTTAGGAAGAAACCCAGGTTTGGTACGCAAAACCACCTTATCTGCATGGAAAACAAGGTAAGGTGAGTCACACTGTAAAGCAGATAACTCAGAAACTCTTCGAGCCGAAGAGATAGCTACTAAAAACAAAACTTTCCAAGATAGAAGCTTAATATCTATGGAATGCATAGGTTCAAACGGAACCCCTTGAAGAACTTTAAGAATCAAGTTTAGGCTCCATGGCGGAGCAACAGGTTTAAATACAGGCTTGATCCTGACCAAGGCCTGACTAAATGCTTGAATGTCTGGGACATCTGCCAGACGTTTGTGTAAAAGAATAGACAAAGCAGATATTTGTCCTTTTAAGGAACTAGCTGATAATCCCTTCTCCAATCCTTCTTGGAGAAAGGACAAAATTCTAGGAATCCTAATCTTACTCCATCAGGCCCATTTATCAAGCTCCGTACAGAGCTTGAAGGGTCGTGTTTCCGGCGAGTCTTCAGACTCGCCAGAAACACAACTTATGAAGCAGCGGTCACAAAGACCGCTGCTCCATTACCCTGTCCGCCTGCTCTGAGCAGTCGGACAGGAATCGCCGGAAATCAACCCGATCGAATACGATCGGGTTGATTGACACCTCCCTGCTGGCGGCGAGTCAGCAGGGGGCGGCGTTGCACCAGCAGCTCTTGTGAGCTGCTGGTGCAATGTTAAATGCGGAGAGCGTATTGCTCTCCGCATTTAGCGAGGTCTTGCGGACCTGATCCGCAGTGTCGGATCAGGTCCGCAAGCCCTTTGATAAATGGGCCTGCATGAGTAACCCTTGGATTCACACCAACAAAGATATTTGCGCCAAATCTTATGATAGATTTTCCTGGTGACAGGCTTTCTAGCCTGAATCAGGGTATCAATGACCGACTCAGAGAAACCATGCTTTGATAGAATCAGGCGTTCAATCTCCAAGCAGTCAGACGCAGAGAAATTAGATTTGGATGCTTGAATGGAACTTGGATTAGAAGGTCCTGCCTCATTGGCAGAGTCCACGGTGGAACAGATGACATGCCCACCAGGTCTGCATACCAAGTGCTGCGTGGCCACGCAGGCGCTATCAGAATCACTGAAGCTCTCTCCTGCTTGATTCTGGCAACCAGACGTGGGAGGAGAGGAAACGGTGGAAATACATAAGCCAGATTGAAGGACCAGGGCACTGCTAGAGCATCTATCAGTACCGCTTGGGGATCCCGGGACCTGGACCCGTAACAAGGAAGTTTGGCGTTCTGTCGGGACGCCATCAAATCCAATTCTGGTGTGCCCTATAGCTGAGTCAGCTGGGCAAATACCTCCGGATGGAGCTCCCAATCCCCCGGATGAAAAGTCTGACGACTTAGGAAATCCGCCTCCCAGTTCTCTACCCCTGGGATATGGATTGCTGAGAGATGGCAAGAGTGATCCTCCGCCCATCGGATTATTTTGGTTACCTCCATCATCGCTAGAGAACTCCGTGTTCCTCCTTGATGATTGATATAGGCTACAGTCGTGATATTGTATGACTGAAATCTGATGAATTTGTCCGCAGCTAGCTGAGGCCACGCCTGAAGTGCATTGAATATCGCTCTCAGTTCTAGAATGTTTATCGGGAGGAGAGTTTCCTCCCGACACCACAAGCCCTGTGCTTTCAGGGATTTCCAGACTGCACCCCAGCCTAGCAGGCTGGCATCTGTCGTTACTATGAGCCACTCTGGCCTGCGGAAACACATTCTCTGAGACAGGTGGTCCCGAGACAACCACCAGAGAAGAGAATCTCTGGTCTCTTGGTCCAGATGCAGTTGAGGAGATAAATCTGCATAATCCCCATTCCACTGTTTGAGCATGCATAGTTGCAGTGGTCTGAGGTGTAGGCGGGCATAAGGAATTATGTCCATTGCCGCTACCATGAGTCCGATTACCTCCATACACTGAGCCACTGATGGCCGAGGAATGGAATGAAGAGCTCGGCAAGTGGTTAAAAGTTTTGATTTTCTGACCTCCGTCAGAAATATTTTCATTTCTACCGAGTCTATCAGAGTCCATAGGAAGGAAACTCTTGTGAGAGGGACAAGAGAACTCTTTTTTATGTTCACCTTCCACCCGTGAGATCTCAGAAAAGCCAACACGATGTCCGTGTGAGACTTTGCTAGCTGGAAAGTCGACGCCTGAATTAAGATGTCGTCTAGATAAGGCGCCACTGCTATACCCCGCGGTCTTAGAACCGCCAAAAGGGACCCTAGCACCTTTGTGAAAATTCTGGGAGCCGTGGCCAACCCGAAAGGAAGGGCTACAAACTGGTAATGCCTGTCCAGAAAGGCGAATCTGAGGAATTGATGATGATTTCTGTGAATAGGGATGTGTAGATACGCGTCCTTTAAATCCACGGTAGTCATATATTGACCCTCCTGGATCAGAGGAAGAATAGTCCGAATAGTCTCCATCTTGAAAGATGGTACTCTGAGGAATTTGTTTAGAATTTTGAGATCCAAGATCGGTCTGAAAGTTCCCTCTTTTTTGGGAACCACAAACAGGTTGGAGTAAAAACCTAGCCCTTGTTCCGCTCTTGGAACTGGGCGGATCACTCCCATGGTATGTAGGTCTTCTACACAGTGTAAAAACGCCTCTCTCTTTGTCTGGTTTGCAGACAATTGAGAAATGTGAAATCTCCCCCTTGGGGGGGGAGTCTTTGAAGTCCAGAAGATATCCTTGGGACACAATTTCTAAGGCCCAGGAATCGTGAACATCTCTTGCCCAAGCCTGAGCGAAGAGAGAGAGTCTGCCCTCTACTAGATCCGGTCCCGGATCGGGGGCTACCCCTTCATGCTGTCTTAGAGTCAGCAGCAGGCTTCTTGGCCTGTTTACCTTTGTTCCAAGCCTTGTTAGGTCTCCAGACTGACTTGGATTGGACAGAATTCCCCTCTTGCTTTGCTGCAGGGGAAGCTGAAGCGGGACCACCCTTGAAGTTCCGAAAGGAACGAAAATTATTTTGTTTGGTCCTCATCTTATTTGTTTTATCCTGAGGGAGGGCATGGCCTTTCCCTCCAGTGATGTCTGAAATAATCTCTTTCAGTGCAGGCCCGAATAGGGTCTTTCCTTTGAAAGGGATGTTCAACAGTTTAGATTTTGATGACACATCAGCAGACCAGGACTTAAGCCATAACGCCCTGCGTGCTAAAATGGCAAAACCTAAATTCTTTGCCGCTAATTTAGCCATTTGGAAAGCGGCATCTGTAATGAAAGAATTAGCCAACTTAAGGGCCTTAATTCTATCCATAATATCCTCTAATGGAGTCTCCACCTGGAGAGCAGCTGCAGTAGTTACAGGAACAATGCATGCAATAGGTTGGAGAAGAAAACCTTGATGAACAAAACTTTTCTTTAGGAGACCCTCTAATTTTTTATCCATAGGATCTTTGAAAGCACAACTGTCTTCGATAGGTATAGTTGTATGCTTAGCAAGAGTAGAAATAGCTCCCTCCACCTTAGGAACTGTCTGCCACGAGTCCTGCATGTTGTCAGATATGGGAAACATTTTCTTAAAAACAGGAGGGGGAGCGAACGGAATAGCTGGTCTATCCCACTCCTTAGTAACAATAGTCACAATCCTCTTAGGGACTGGAAAAACATCAGTGTAAACAGGAACCTCTAAGTATCTGTCCATTTTACACAATTTCTCTGGGACCACTATAGGGTCACAATCATCTAGAGTAGCTAATACCTCCTTGAGCAATAAGCGGAGGTGTTCAAGCTTAAATTTAAAAGCCGTCATATCAGAATCTGTCTGAGGGAGCGTCTTTCCAGAATCAGAAATCTCTCCCTCAGATAACAAATCCCTTACCCCTACTTCAGAACATTGTGAGGGTATATCGGATACGACTACTAAAGCGTCAGACGGCTCAGCATTTGTTCTTAACCCAGAGCTGTCACGCTTTCCTTGTAAACCAGGCAGTTTAGAGAAAACCTCTGTGAGGGTTTTATTCATAACTGTGGCCATGTCTTGAAAAGTAAATGAATTTGACGCACTAGAGGTACTTGGCGTCACTTGTGCGGGCGTTACTGGTTGTGACACTTGGGGAGAGCTAGATGCTAAACCCTCATTTCCTTCTGTCTGAAAATCATCTATTGCAATATTTTTAAATGCTAAAATATGCTCTTTATAATTTACAGACATATCAGTGCAAGTGGGACACATTCTAAGAGGGGGTTCCACAATGGCTTCCAAACACATTGAACAAGGATTTTCCTTGGTGTCAGACATGTTAAACAGGCTAGTAATGTAACAAGCAAGCTTGGAAAACACTTTAATCAAAGTAAATAACACTTTAGACAAAAACGGTAATGTGCCTTTAAGAGAAAAAAATGCTGCACAAACTCTGCAAAACAGTGTAAAAAAGCAGTAAACAAAACAAAATTTTTACAATAGCATCATAAAGCCTTAGTAACTTTGCACAACTATGCAAATAAACAATTAACCCCTTAATGTAAAAACCGGATTGAAAAAACGTCAAAACCGGTAAAATAATGTTCAGCACCTTGCCACAGCTCTGCTGTGGCGCCTACCTGCCCTTTAGGAACAATTTGTGGGGAAAAAAACCTCTTTACAGCCCTCAAACACAGTAGGAACCTCTGGAGAAGTAGCTGGATGCTTCTTAGGAAAAGAAACTGTGCAACTGAGGCGCGAAAATAGGCCCCTCCCACCTCACTCAATGTTATGGGGCCTAAAAGAAACACAACAGAGTGTTTCTTAAACTAGCCATGTGGGTTAATAACCCTTAAACAAGCCACAAAGACCCCTTAAAGTCCCTCAAAAAACGTTATATGTTGCAATAAAACCAAAACGTTTTTTCCTATCAGTGTCACCAGTAACTAATGAGCCCTTTATGCAAGCTTGGATTCCTCTTTTACTGAATACAGCTTACCTTTCCCTCATGGGGATATTGCCAGCCTTTTCTAGAAATAACACAGTCTGTCTAGAAAAAAATAGACTGAACATACCTCAATGCAGTTTAGCCTGCAAACCGTTCCCCCAACTGAAGTTTTCCTGTACTCTTCAGCCCTTGTGAGAACAGCAGTGGATCTTAGTTACAAAGTGCTAAGATCATCATCCTCCTTGCAGAAATCTTCATCCATTTTCTGCCAGAGAGTAAATAGTACACACCGGTACCATTTAAAATAACAAACTTTTGCTTGAGAAAATACCACACTCACTTTACCCTTCCTAGCAGTTAAGCAGGCAAAGAGAATGACTGGGGGGCGGAGCTAAGGGAGGAGCTATATAGACAGCTCTGGTGTGGGTGCTCTCTTTGCCACTTCCTGTTAGGAAGGAGAATATCCCACAAGTATGGATGAATCCGTGGACTCGATACATCTTACAAGAGAAAAGTAAATAAAATAACAAATCTCCCGTAAAAGTCTAACACGTCTCATAAAAAATAAGCCCGACACGTAAAACCCCTATATCCGCAATCCCCCCTCTCATTACTAATATTAAATGTATTAACCCCTAGACCGACAACCCCCCACAACGCAATATGCCTATTTAAACTATTAACTCCTATATCCGCCATCAAACCCACACCGCAAGTAATAACTAAATTATTACCCCTAAACCGCCATAGCCCACAACGCAATTAACCTATTCAAATATTAACCCCTAAACCGCCATAGTCCACATAGCCTATTAAATGTATTAACCCCTAATCTGCCGCCGCCACTATAATAAAGTTATTAACCCCTAAACCTAAGTCTAACCCTAACAGCCCCCTAACTTAAATATTATTTAAATAAATCTAAATAAATTTACTATTATTAACTAAATTATTCCTATTTAAAACTAAATACTTACCTATAAAATAAACCCTAAGATAGCTACAATATAATTAATAATTACATTGTAGCTATTTTAGGATTTATTTTTATTTTACAGGCAACTTTGTATTTATTTTAACTATTTACAATAGTTATTAAATAGTTATTAACTATTTAATAGCTACCTAGTTAAAATAAAGACAAATTTACCTGTAAAATAAATCCTAACCTAAGTTACAATTACACCTAACACTACACTATCATTAAATAAATTAAATTAATTAACTACAATTACCTAAAATTAAATACAATAAAATAAAATAAACTAAAGTACAAAAAAACCAAAACACTAAATTACAGAAAATAAAAAAAATTACAAGAAGTTTAAACCAATTACACCTAATCTAAGCCCTCTAATAAAATAAAAAAAGCCCCCCAAAATAATAAAATTCCCTACCCTATACTAAATTACATATAGCCCTTAAAAGGGCTTTTTGCGGGGCATTGCCCCAAAGTAATCAGCTCTTTTACCTGTAAAAAAAGAAATACAACCCCACCAACATTGGCTGATTGGAACAGCCAATAGAATGCGAGGTCAAGCCTATTGGCTGATTGGTTCAGCCAATCAGATTGAACTTCAATCCGATTGGCTGATTGCATCAGCCAATAGGATTTTCCTACCTTAATTCCGATTGGCTGATCGAATTCTATCAGCCAATCGGAATTGAAGGGACGCCATCTTGGATGACGTCATTTAAAGGAACCTTCATTCTTCAGTCGCCGTTGGATGGAAGAGGATGCTCCGCATCGGATGTCTTCAAGATGGACCCGCTCCGCTCCGGAGGGAAGAAGATAGAAGATGCCGCCTGTTTAAGACTTCAGCCGGTCTGGATGTCCTCTTCTGGCCGGATCAGATCACCACCCACACACCTAGGGCTAGGTGTGTGGGTGGTGGGTTTTAATTTGGGGGGGGTTGTATTTCTTTTTTTACAGGTAAAAGAGCTGATTACTTTGGGGCAATGCCCTGCAAAAAGCCCTTTTAAGGACTATTTGTAATTTAGTATAGGGTAGGGAATTTTATTATTTTGGGGGGCTTTTTTATTTTATTAGGGGGGTTAGATTAGGTGTAATTAGTTTAAACTTCTTGTAATTTTTTTTTTATTTTCTGTAATTTAGTGGGGGGGTTTTTGTACTTTAGTTTATTTTATTTAATTTTAGGTAATTGTAGTTAATTAATTTAATTTATTTAATGATAGTGTAGTGTTAGTTGTAATTGTAACTTAGGTTAGGATTTATTTTACAGGTAAATTTGTCTTTATTTTACCTAGGTAGCTATTAAATAGTTAATAACTATTTAATAACTATTGTAAATAGTTAAAATAAATACAAAGTTGCCTGTAAAATAAAAATAAATCCTAAAATAGCTACAATGTAATTATTAATTATATTGTAGCTATCTTAGGGTTTATTTTATAGGTAAGTATTTAGTTTTAAATAGGAATAATTTAGTTAATAATAGTAAATTTATTTAAATAATATTTAAGTTAGGGGGGTGTTAGGGTTAGACTTAGGTTTAGGGGTTAATAACTTTATTATAGTGGCGGCGACAGATTAGGGGTTAATACATTTAATCGGCTATGTGGGCTATGGCGGTTTAGGAGTTAATACTTGAATAGGTTTATTGCGTTGTGGGTTAATGGCGGATTAAGGGTTAATAGTTTTAAGAGGTAGTTTGCGATGTTGGGGTTGGCAGATTTAGGGGTTAATAATTTAGTTATTACTTGCGGTGTGGGTTTGATGGCGGTTTAGGGGTTAATAGACTTTATTAGTTATTGCGGTGGGGGATTGCGGTTGACAGGTAGATAGACATTGCGCATGCGTTAGGTGTTAGTTTATTTTTGCAGGCATTTTCGGGAGTTACGGTACTCCCATACTCGGCGCAAGGTCTGCTACGGCTGCCTTTTACGGCGAGGTAAAAATGGAGTAAGATTTCTCCATCTTCGCCACGTAAGGCCTTGCGCTGGATATTGGATACCGATTTACGACGCGGTCCCATGTTAGCCTATGGGAGTAATAATTGCGAGCGACGGGTGAAATATACGCACGTAACTTGTATGCTACGTCGTATATATAATACCAAAATCGCGTAAAAACTAGCATCGCCGGCTTTTGCGGGCTACGCTGCATATGTAATGGGCCCCAGGTGTTTATACTTTCTTTTTAAAAATGATTTATTATTTATATGGAGAAGCATTCCATTTTTAAAACATATGCTGAGAAGACTTATTCAACCAATAGTGGTTATTTAACTGGAGAGGTGCTCCTATATTTAAGACATGTAATGAGACGACTCATTAAACTAATAGGATTTATATTCAATTTTAATTTCCTACTATTATTCTCTATGCATTGTTAGAAGAGTAGTCAGATTAGTTGTCGAGATATGCGGGCTCTTAGAGGCTGGATACATGCAAGCCACTGCATCTCTCAATTCTTTTAGAGAAAACATATGGTTAAGACTCATCTGCTCATCTATTGTCTGTTTGGGAAGGATTAGAGATAGGTGGTGTAATGTCTATTGATCTCTTTTTCTGTACTTTGGTCCATTATGGCCTCTGTTGCTTTGGTTTTGTGGTCTCCGTATTTTGCGCTTCATGTTTAGAAGGTAGCGATGGCAAAGGTATTCCCAGTTGAGAGTAAAAGTCCTCCAAATCTTCAGTTGTCCGATATATATGCATCTTATTATTTTTCAGTACCGTTATACTTAAAAGAAATCCCCACCTGTAGGGAACACCCCTTTCCTGCAAGTGTTGAGTGAGGAATATTGACTCTTTTCTGTTTTGTAACGTGAGCGGGCTGAGATCAGTATATAACTAATTGCATACCATTAAATGAGACCGGTTGTTGTCTGGCAGCTTTCGTTATTTTTTCTTTGTCCACAAACTTGTGGAATTTCAGAATTACATTGCGTGGTGGCTCTGTGTCTTTAGGCTGTGATGATGAAGTCTCAGACAGTGGAAGCCTAACTGATGCGCAGATTGGCGCGACATTAACGCATGCATCTGCTCACCTACCACAATCTGACCATCTTTTCAATGACTTGATGGACTCTCCCAAGTCAATGTTAGCCTCCCACCACAACTCTCTCTCAAAAAAATTTGACAGAGCTCACACGGATCTAAAAAGAGACATAGCCACAATTGGAGAACGTACAGATGCGCTAGAACCTTTTTGAGAACAACTCACAGATTTGGAGGCTAAGCTAGCAAACTTAGAAGATAGAACACGTCGCAACAATATCCGTATAAAGGGTATCCCTGAAACGGTTCTTCCTCAAGACTTGGAAAGTTATCTTCAAGACCTATTTGTGACTGTGCTAGGCACCATTCTAGACAAAGAAGCTTTAATAGATAGAGTACACAGAGCTCTAAGACCGTGAGCTGCTGAGGGAGATAGACCCCGTGACGTTATCACCCGCCTACACTTCTATACCTTCAGAGAGAAGCTCTTACTAGCCTTAGCTAAAGAAAGAGCCCTACCCAACAAATTTCAAGGCCTCCAAATCTTTCAGGACCTCTCACCGCACACCCTCCAGCTTTGCAGATACTACCAATCCTTTACCAAGATCTTAAGGGACAAGACTATTAAATACAGATGGGGGTTTCCTGTTCGGCTATTTATCACCAAGGACGGACAACAATACATAGCATCTTCTCCGCAACTGGCCAGAGAGCTTCTCCAAAGATAGGGATTTATGCCAACGGAACCAGATGATACGCAACTAGATCTTGGCAACTCCCTACAACTTTGAGCAGCAGCACCAGAGTGGTGACCTCTTTCACAAAGGACCATGATCAACCCTAATAGACACTCTTAGCTGATGGACTTAAATCCTTTTAAAACAGACTTTAGTCACAAGAGTAATTAGCTAGGGGTTGCAACGTAACCCTGAAAGAACTTGAGTATGGAAATCTATGTTTCCCCATTTACCACTGAAAGTTGATCTTCCTATAATAAGAAGATAGGTGAGAATATGATAAAGTACCTTGTACCTTTAAGATCCCTACTATATGGTGAAATAGTATATGCGAATGTATAAGTAATTAAACTTCCATATCATAAGCACTTAGCAAGATACATATGAACCAAATGTACCCTAATAATACCGGTTTACTGATATAGAAGTCTGACATATTTAAAGGCCACTAAGCTAGGATGTCAATACAGATTGGAGACTATAAGCTTTAGAGAACTTCAGATGTTTCCCAAAGACCTATTTTAGACCCTCCGCTAGCCCCTTAGCTGTTACAGTCATGCTAAACGGATATCCCTGACTCAAGAAGTAATAGTATTAATATGAAACGCCCTAGCTAAATACAATTATACTATACAATTATACTGTCACACTTGACATCCAAATATAGAAATGAATGTTCACAGGAATTTTGCATACCCATTGTTTACTTTATATAAGTTATTGTTATTTTTGTATGTTGCAATATACTATAGAATGTTAAGTTTTGTATTTATTAAGGTATGCACCCAAATTGGGATGCACTCATTATGCCTTCCATATAATCATTGGTCACATACTATATATGATCACTGAAGTGGACAGACACAACATATTGTAACAACTTTACCAGACCTCTATAGAGCCTTGATCATAACAAGGTGAGCCCAGTGACCTACACAACACTTATTATCTGGAACATCCCAACACCAGACTGGCAGGGGCTAGGCTGCCCGTGCCTGCCTCTCCCCCCACATATATAGTTGTGCTCTCTATAGTCATCTGTAAGGAGACCACTCATTGAGATAGTGTTAAAATACACATCTGAACACACCATACAGCACTAGATATCATATACCCCATATCCCCCAGTTAAACATACTTAGGGAAGTTTTTGAGGCAAATACGTAACTCCGTCCATTAACTCTCAAGGACTTTCTTTTACTATTGCCTCCCTATACTGACCCTTACCTTTCTGTCTCTCCTTCCCCCTCCAATCAACCATGACTCCAATCTCGGTGGCCACACTAAATACACAAGGCCTTAATTCTCCCACTAAGCGTAGTCTGCTGCTTGTGACTAATAAGTTCCATATTGTCTTCCTACAAGAGACCCACTGGGCGGGGGGTTCCCACAAAACTACAACAACTACCCAGTGTGTGAGACAGCCTCATTGGCAGAGAAAAAAAAAAAAAAAAAAAAAGGAGTTGCCATTCTAATCCACAGAGAAATAAAATGTGATATTGAATATGTAGAACGAGATCCTGAAGGCCGCTCCTTAATTGTCGTATGCACCCTAAATGGGATCCTTTGCACACTGGTATCTATTTATGCGCCCAATACCGACAGCTACCCTTTTTACGGACGCTCCTACAACGTGTTGACAAACTCAAGAGAGGACACTTGCTAATAGGGGGAGACCTGAACCTAGCGTGGGATCCTGTGCTTGATAAAAAAAAACATGGGAACCCATCTGGTAGACCGTAACCTATCCTCACAATCTAATGCATTCCGTAAATTGATGTACCAACGTAATCTGTACGACATATGGAGGTGCCTATCGCCAACAGAAAAAGACTATACACATTTCTCCAAACCTCACAATTCATATGCACGTATTGATTACCTCCTCTGTGATTCTTGGACTCTGGACAGATTTAATACCCCCCGTATTACAGTATGCTCTTGGTCAGACCATGACGTGGTTAGTGCTAGCCTTTCCTTACTACATCCATCTGACAGTCGAACTCCTTGGAGATTACCTGACTATTGCCTCTCAGACATAGAAATACCAGAACTCACTAAAGTAATTCAGGAATACTTAAGAGTTTAACGACACAGGAAATACTAGCTTAGAGATGGTCTGTGCAGCATTTAAAGCTTATCTCCACAGACATTTTATGAAGAAAAAAAAACAGCGAGAATGAGAGCCCACAACAAATATTTGTTAACTAAACTTTATGGTGCACTCCGCGGATTAGAACTGACTAACAAAAATGATCCCAGACCTCAGACTGCTCAATTGATAGGAAATATACGAGAAGAAATTAACAGACGAGAAACTGCAAGAGTACAGAAGAATCTCCTCAAACTCAAGCAGCTATACTATTATAAAAAGAGAATAAAGCAGGCAGACTCCTTGCATATAAACTTAGGTAGAGAACTCAGCAAAGCCGCATTCCAATGATACAAACAAATACAGGTGCAGTACACTCCCCAAAAGCAATAGGACAGGCATTTGCTGAATACTATACAGCTCTGGACAGTCCTATAACCCCTCAGACCAATAGTGCCACTATCCAACAGTTACTACAGTCCCTTCACCACCCCACTTTGACTGCTGACTCAGTAGCAGATCTGCACAGTCAGTTTTCAGTAGAAGTCAAATCTGCCATAGCAACTTTAAAGCCTCATAAAGCTCTGGGCCCTGATGGCTTCAGAGCAGTATTTTACCAATCATTTGCCACAATACTGACCCCATTACTACTCAGACTATACAGTAGTGCAGCTGAGAATGGCAGTTTTTTAAGCAAATTCTTGGAGGCTAGCATACTTACCATTCCTAAAGAAATCAAAGATTCAACACTCTGTGCAAGCTACAGGCCCATCTCCCTTATCAACGTAGATGTTAAGATCTATGCAAAAATGTTAGCAACCAGACTAGGGAAACATTTACCATCTATCATCCACCTCGATCAGGTGAGATTTGTGATGGGAAGGCAGGGCACTGACAATACCCGCAGATTATTAAACATCTATATGGAAGCTGTAGACATGGGACTCTGCCTACTCACCCTGTCACTCGACACAGAGAAGGCGTTTGACAGGGTGAGATGGGAATATATGTTTGAAACCCTGAAGACATTTGGCATCCCTACTTCCTTTAGCATGGCCATTAGAGCTCTCTATGTGACCCAAACAGCAGTGGTTCGAGGTTTAGGTTTCTGTTCCCCTAAGATTTGAATAAAAAATGGCACGAGACAGGATTGCCCTCTTTCTCCCCTATTATTTGCCATTGAGCCCCTAGCAGAGGCGATCAGACAAAACAGAGAAATTCATGGCATAAAATTACATGACACTCTACAGAAGTTAGCACTTTTTGCAGATGACCCGACAATTTTTGTCACCGACCCATTGACCTCACTACCACCATTAATGTCCTTACTTGAGACCTTTGGTAAAATTTCATACCATAAAAGGTCAATGTAACCAAAACGGAAGCGTACTAAATAAACATTGCACTGGCGGAACAACGCGAGATTCAGAGATCTTACTCCTTTAAGTGGTCAACCAGGGGGATTCGTCACCTAGGTGTCTTCCTTTCACATGATAAAACAATTACCATCAATGACAATTATCATACTATGTTAAAAGAAATAGGTAGCATCCTAAGGTCCAAACAATATGATGAAATCTCTTGGATGGGAAGAATAGCGGCCTTAAAGAGGATGATACTCCCCAAGGTCACATTTATTTAGATGCATTCCGATCACAGTACCAGTGACCCTCCTTCACAAGTTTCAGACACTATTTAACACCTATGTCTGGAATAATAAAAGACTCTGAGCGGCAGCAAACATCTTACAATCTCCCCTGGAACGAGGAGGCATAGGACTTCCAAACGTAAGATTGTATCATGGGGCTGCAATGATAACACATATCTCGGCATGGGGGCCAGATCTTCCACCTACGAGATGAGGGAGCTTGGACAAGCATCTTTGCCAGCCTATATAGATCTTTCAGATCTCCTATGGGTACCCCTGCATCAGGCGAGTAAAATAACTATATCCAATCAGATAGTAAAAGGATGCCAATTAGCTTGGTTTAAACCCAGACACAACTCCCTTATTGCCCCCCACCCCTCTCCAATACACTCTATTGTGGGACTAATACAGGGACTACCAGACATTCATGTCTGCAGCTGGAAACAGACTGAAGTTACCCATCTCAGAGATTTTTATATTAATAATCTCCTAACACACCCTGAAATGCTAACCACACTGGCGATACCCCCCAAACTGAGATTTGAACTTCTGCGGTTGAGATAATTAATGAAATCTTGGGGTTTCTTGACAGACAGTCTGCGTGACCTGACCCCCTGGAAGAATAGATGGGTGACAGACCTTCAGTTGTTTAAACCCCTCTCCACTCACTACAGATATCTCTTAGGAGAACCTATACTCCATAAAACAAAACATATGGAGGAATGGGAAATGGAACTTAAATAGACATATGACACAAGACTGGACCAGGGCCATCTGCTCAACCAAATCCACATTGCACTGTGTGACACTATACGAACTGTATTTCAAGCTATTGACTAGATGGCACTTGGTCCCGACAAAATTGCAGAAACTTTACCCCGAATATTCTCCCGGGTGCTGAAGAGAGTGTGGGGAACTGGGAACTCCTCTTCACATATGGTGGTTGTGCCCCAAACATAAGACATACTGGACTAGGGTTAGGAATGTTTGTATGACCCTGGAACTTGCAGATGTCCATCTCCCAGGCCAGGCCTTACTCCATCTAGGCTTTAAGAAGCTCTCTGCACATAAACCATCTCTACTTCTGTATATACTAACCTCAGCCAAAATGCTAATAGCAAGAAATTGGAAGAAACCCAATCCCCCTAGATGGCAGGGAGTGGTAGATTGTATTAATTATGTAAAAAATATGGAAGACTATGTCTGCAGAACTAGGAGCAGACAGACACCTATTGCCTGATAGGGAAACCCTGGGAGACTTTTCTACTGAATAAAAAGATAGAATGCAGTGTCGGCTTATTCACTTAAAAACACCCAGGCAACTCTGTATTTTTAGGAGTAACGACCTCATCCCTGATAACTTGGCTAAAGGGTAGTAGATTCAGGAGTAATTTGAGGAAGCACTTCTTTACAGAAAGAGTGATTGATTTATGGAATAAACTTCCTCAAGAGGTAGTAGCAACAAACACATAAGGCTATCCTACGAACTAGATAAGTTTATACTGTTAGGTAAGGTTGGGCAGACTTGCTGGGCCTATGGCTCTTATCTGCCGTCAATATCTATGTTTCTATGTAACCTCCCCCTTCTCCTCACCCCCTCCCCTTCACTATGCACCCTAAAGGAGTGATGCAAAAAAGCAACACTCAAAACAGACATTTCCTTGTTCATGTCGTTCAAAACCCATGATCCCTAGCTGGGGATAAATAACTGTACACATATCTATTTACTGATGGTGTATATTAGGTAAAGCGTTTCTTACCACTTTCCTAAAACCTGAAAAGGTCATATCATCAAAACCTTACCTACCATGAGACAATGTATATGAAAAAATGGTTATAGACCTCATTACTCGATTTTGTTTAAAGAGACACTGAACCCAAATTTTTTCTTTTGTGATTCAGATAGAGCATGCAATTTTAAGCAACTTTC
This sequence comes from Bombina bombina, assembly GCF_027579735.1. Classification (NCBI taxonomy): domain Eukaryota; kingdom Metazoa; phylum Chordata; class Amphibia; order Anura; family Bombinatoridae; genus Bombina; species Bombina bombina. The sequence continues at coordinate 56,598,132 of NC_069504.1, read as the reverse complement.
TAATTTACTCCTATTATCAAAATTTCTTCATTCTCTTGGTATCTTTATTTGAAATGCAAGAATGTAAGTTTAGATGCTGGCCCATTGTTGGTGAACAACCTGGGTTGTTCTTGCTGATTGGTGGATAAATTCACCCACCAATAAACAAGCTCTGTCCAGGGTTCTGAACCAAAAAAATGCTTATATGCCTTCTTTTTCAAATAAAGATAGCAAGAGAATGAAGAAAAATTGATATGAGTAAATTAGAAAGTTGCTTAAAATTGCATGCTCTACTGTTACTGCTTAATTGCAGAACTGCTATTACGGTATTTAATGTGTGCAATGTTGAACACTTGTTTCTAGTTATATTCTTGAACAATTTCAATAAAATATCTGACAAGATAAAAGAAAAAAAAAAAAAGACAATGCAATAGGACCTCCCCTCCCTGAAATTTTTTTTCTGACAAATTTCAAAGTTATGTCTATTTCCACTCCCCCTGTATCATGTGACAGCCATCAGCCAATCACAAATGCATATACGTATATTCTGTGAATTCTTGCACATCCTCAGTAGGAGCTGGTGACTCAAAAAGTGTAAATATAAAAAAAGTTATTTAAAATTGTATGCTCTATCTGAATCATTAAAGTTTAATTTTGACTTGAAAGTCCCTTTAACTGTTGATACAAGGCAGGATAAATCCATGCTTTCATGTTGTTTAAGCCAAATTCTGACCCGAACATCTGAATGTCGCAGCTGAAATAGAGACTCATCAGACCAGGCAACGTTTTTCCAATCTTCTATTGTCCAATATAGGTCTCTTTAAAGCGCTTTTTATGCCCCCCAAAAAATTATATATGTTTCATAGGTAAATAAAAACAAAACAAAAACAAACAAACGCTTTATTTCTGTTTAAATTGAGTGATAGTAAAAATGCTACAAATTCTCCGGTACTTTGAGCAAGTTTTTCTTTAAAATTCACATTAGTGAAGAGGTTAATTTCCTGCACAGTTTTTTTATTTTTTATGAAAATCTTGCCAAAACATTAAACAAGGTTTTCAATGTAACAACAAACAAAAATTGAGCAAACATGCTCGGTATACCCATCATGCCCACATACCAATGGCATTCAGATTGTTTAATACTTATCATAAACACCATATTTAGTAAAATAATGTAGACATCAGTATGAAAAAAACCCCAAATGAAAAACGACAAATCACAAACATTAATTTTAAGTAAATTATATCAATTTATTATAAAAACTTTGGAGGGGGGGACATCAGATTTGCTATGATACATTTTTTAAAGGCACATTTTGAAAAATAAAAATCATATGAAATACAAGGCAAAATTTCAAACAAACAAAAAATGTGAATCTTAGTATCCAGGCCAGAATACTACACTTAGACAGTGTGACTTGTATCAACTCTTTCAAAAATAAATGAACAACATATTGACTCCCTGTTACCTCCCAAAAGATACCGGTGTCAATGCCACAAATTACTTTCTTAAAGGGAAAGGTTTAAACTGAAACGTGCATGGCTACATTTAGTTTTTAATAGAAGCATTTTTCCCCAAATATAATTTCATAAGGCAAAAATGCTTGTAGTAAAAGTTATTAGTGTGTTTCAGCTGCATAATCATTAGGGATGTGCATTTAGGTCATTCGGCAGCTAACCAATAGGGAAAGATGCGGCCGCCAGCTCTTTTCAGAGTCAGATTTTTTCTTGCAAAAATGCAATTGTGGCTTTGCATAGATCTTAGTGTGTTGCACTTTCACAAGAATAAATCTGAATGCACTTTCACAAGAATAAATCTGAAGAATAACCTCTGAATACACATGCCTAGAGGAATCTAATGTTTTCAGTACAAAGCATGTTACTTGTTGTAAGAAATAGATATTTGTCTATTTTTTTCATAGCTCTTTGTCACAGTTTTCTATTTAAAGTCATCTTACATAAGTCTTAATAGTTTCACCAACATATATGTAACCACATATCCCATAGTGTGCTAAACAGTTTGTAAGACAATTATATTATATTATGTGCATAAGCTTATATTTAATATAGGTCTGTTATATCGCTTTTACCCACACATTCATTTACAAGTTGCAGTTGTACATTAAAAGGACATTAAAAACCCGTTGCTTTTGTGTAAAATTATTCTCATTCCACACTCTGTAAAGACCTCTTTGCTTAAAGGTACACTAAATACACTTCATGCACCTTCCTCTAATCATGGGCGCTCCAATTTTGGAACCTAGGTTACACTGCAGTTATCTGAAGGAGAATTACTGCACATGTGGAAAACACATCAGCACTGGAATGTAGTGAAAGCTTAGATTTCAACATGGCGATAACCATTACTAAAGGGAGGTGGGGAATAAGCTCAATATTATGGTTATAAAATGTATTTAGTGTTTAATGTTGCCATAAATATGCAACTGCACTCTTACAAATAAAGACAAAAATTGAATAAAAAATACATGAAAATTATTTTAATGTGTTTGCTGCCAACTGAGCAATTATTACTGTGGGGTGAGGGAATTCTGTCTACCACCAAGCATAAAAAATTAATTTGGTTTACATTTTACTAAGTGCCATGATATATAGTGGAAAATAAAGTGTATGAGGTTAAAAGTAAATATGACACTTCAGAGGACACTCAAAAGCATAATCTTCAAGTTTCTGATGATCTCATTGTTAGTGGTTTTTGTGTAACTATGGAGAAAATATCTAAACTTCCCTTTTAATTGGTCTATTGAAAAGTTCAGAGTTTTGAACTCTAGTCACCTGAGCTACAAGATAGCTTTATGAACATCTTGACAGATAACCAGAATGTTCAGAACAAGCTACATGTATGCTTGATAAAAGGCATAACAATATTTATATAGAACAGTGTAAAATAGGTTTCTTTACGAAAAGGACTTGCATAAACTACTATAAAGTGATATAATGGTCCCTAAAGCTTCACGAAGTAACGGAAACAAAAACAGATTTATATAAACCCCAAAACAAGGCTGCTTCAGGTGGTTCCAGTATTGCAGAGAACTACAACGTTCTCTATATTAATTTTATTTCTAAAAACAGATTAAAACAATATTCAGCATAGCAGCTTTAGGTTATTTTTTTTCCAGGAAACTCAAAAGTGGAAATTTGAGGTTCATAGTCCATTAACATAGTGTCATCTGGAGAGATTTAAGTGTGGATGGTGGTGCAATCTGTCCAGTAGTTCCTCATCTGTTGGCTCTTCCAAATCCTCTCTATTAAAGAGGAACACATCAACATCATTATGACTCAAGTTTTTTCTTTTACTCAAATATGATTTATAGGGGATTAGAAATCCTCATTACAGCATGATCAGGAGATAATTTCCGTTGCTTTGACTACTCCTTTGCTGCTTCCCCCCCCCCCCCCAACATGTACAATATATAACAGCAATTAAAGGGACAGTCAAGTCCAAAAATAACTTTCATGATTTAAATAGGGAATGTAATTTTTTTTTATTTTAAAATGTTTATTGGATGAAATAAGGCAATACAGATTAATGCATCAAAAAATCACATAGGTCATAGTTTGAGCGACTCTAACAAAAGCGATACTGATTTCTCATATTCTGAAAACATATCATCCAGCTTTTATGAATATAATTGTTATAATAATAAACAACATTAATCGGAACTTAACAAGAAAACATAAGTTGGTCACTTTGTAGGCTTAAATTCAAAATCAACCTCGCCCATGTACATCTAAGGGTTTTTCATTTCTGTTTCGGTAACTGCAAGATTTGAATTAAACCTATCCCCCCATTGTGCCTCAAGTGGCCTGGTTATTCATATATGTCAGTTAATGTGTGTGCATTCGTGTTTACCAATAAAATTGTATATTGTGAAATGTTTCCATTTCTTTTCTAATAAAATAGCCATATTCCTCCAAACGGATTGTATGGTCCATCAGCAACTCCCATGCTTGGTATGTAGGGATTATTTGTGATTTCCAGTTGGCAGCTATCAGGGATTTTGCAGTATTTAAAGCTAACTGTACTAGTTTCCGACGTATCTTGCACTTACACCGTGGGAGTAAGCTCAGTAGAGCCGTGGTAGGTTGGATTTGGTAGTCCCTATCTTGATTACTGATGTTTTTAATATAATCCCCTATTCTTGACCAGAAGGGTTGTAATTTATTACATGCCCACCAAATGTGAGTCATGGAGCCTTTACTACCGCAACTTCTCCAGCACATATCCGAAGCTGACCGATAAATCGCCTTAATCCTAACCGGGGTGAGGTACCACCTCGTCAGGACCTTGAAGTTTAACTCCAGTGACTTGGCTGATACCGAAGATCTTTTTGTGTTATAAATGATATTTCTCCACTCCTTATCAGATAATTCACTACCCAATTCCCTATGCCATCTGTCAATATAATTAGGGGTTTCAGTCATTTCCCCACATAATAGAGCCTTTTTTGCCCATGACAAGGAATGCCGTAATGGTTGATCTTGCAAGCATTGTTGCACGAATGGAATGAATTTATTTGGGGTAAAATCAAACCTAGAATCATTAAAAATACAATGTATCGTTCCACACAGAACGGAGGTCTAGGACTTCCAAATTTAGTAATATACTACAAGGCAATATGTTTACAAAGAATATTGGAATGGCACCGCAATGTGGGCAGTAAAGCATGGGTGGCACTGGACTCGCATATTTTGAAAACTCCATCCCCAGGAGTGTTATGTTGGGTAAATAGGAAAAGCCGACCACCCTGGCTTAAGTCTTACCCACTATATCGGCATATTTTCGAGATGTGGGACAGCATAAAAGCAAATGATCATAGAATCTCCTCCCTGAGATCCCCTATGTCTCCAGTTTCACCTAACGCTGAACTACACGGAGGTTTAGAACAAAAATTGAACACAGCATGATTGGGAGATAGGATTCACGGCTCCCATATATAAATTTCTAAGCGGTAACAAACTCAAACAGAGAACTGATTTGGGCGAGATATTAGGGGGGGCCTTCTCAAAATGGCTGAAGTATTACCAACTTAGCCACTATTTAGCCACTTCATCAGATAGGGGACAAATGACTAGGGAATGTAATTTTAAACAACTTTCCAATTTACTTTTATCGCCAATTTTGCTTTGTTTTCTTGGTATTCTTAGTTAAAAGCTAATTCTAGGAGGTTCATATGCTAATTTCTTAGACCTTGAAGACTGCCTCTAATCTAAATGCATTTTGACCACTAGAGGGCATTAGTTCATGTGTTTCAAATAGATAACATTGAGCTCATCCACGTGAAGTTACCCTGGAGTGAGCACGGATTGGCTGTCAAAAGAACTGAAATAAGGGGGCAGTTTGCAGAGGCTTAGATACAAGATAATCACAGAGGTAAAAAGGAAATTTATGCTTACTTGATAAATTTATTTCTTCTACGATATGACAAGTCCACGGATTTCATCCTTACTTGTGGGATATTAACCTCCTGCTAACAGGAAGTGGCAAAGAGCACCACAGCAGAGCTGTATATATATATATATATATATAGCTCCTCCCTTCCCTCCACCTCCAGTCATTCGACCGAAGTTAGGAAGAGAAAGGAAAAGCCAAAGGTGCAGAAGTGACTGAAGTTTAACAAAAAATATAAACCTGTCTTAAAAATGACAGGGAGGGCCGTGGACTCGTCATATCGTAGAATAAATAAATTTATCAGGTAAGCATAAATTTCCTTTTCTTCTACAAGATATGACGAGTCCACGGATTTCATCCTTACTTGTGGGATACAATACCAAAGCTACAGGACACGGATGAAAGGGAGGGACAAGACAGGAACCTAAACGGAAGGCACCACTGCTTGAAGAACCTTTCTCCCAAAACCAGCCTCAGAAGAAGCAAAAGTATCAAATTTATAAAATTTGGAAAAAGTGTGAAGAGACGACCAAGTTGTAGCCTTGCAAATCTGTTCAACAGAAGCATCGTTTTTAAATGCCCATGAGGAAACCACAGCCCTGGTAGAATGAGCCGTAATTCTTTCAGGAGGCTGCTGTCCAGCAGTCTCATACGCCAGACGGATGATACTCTTCAGCCAAAAAGAAAGAGGTAGCCGTAGCTTTCTGACCCCTACGCTTTCCAGAAAAAACAATGAACAATGAAGATGATTGATGGAAATCCTTAGTTACCTGCAAGTAAAACTTCAGGGCACGGACCACGTCCAAGTTATGCAACATACGCTCCTTCTTAGAAGAAGGGTTAGGACATAATGAAGGAACAACAATTTCCTGATTAATATTCTTATTAGAAACAACCTTAGGCAGAAAACCAGGTTTGGTACGTAAAACCACCTTATCAGAATGGAAGATAAGATAAGGCGAATCACATTGTAACGCTGAAAGCTCAGAAACTCTACGAGCAGAAGAAATAGCAACCAAAAACAAAACTTTCCAAGATAATAACTTAATATCTATGGAATGCATGGGTTCAAACGGAACCCCTTGAAGAACAATAAGAACTAAATTCAAACTCCAGGGTGGAGCAATTGGTCTAAACACAGGCTTAATTCTCGTTAGAGCCTGACAAAAAGACTGAACGTCTGGAACATCTGCCAAACGTTTGTGTAGCCAAATCGATAAAGCAGATATTTGTCCTTTTAAAGAACTCGCTGATAACCCTTTCTCCAATCCTTCTTGGAGAAAGGACAGAATTCTGGGAATCTTAATTCTACTCCATGAGTAGCCTTTGGATTCACACCAAAAAATATATTTACACCATATCTTATGATAGATCTTTCTAGTGACAGGCTTATGTGCCTGAATCAAAGTATCAATAACCGAATCAGAGAACCCCCGCTTGGATAAAATCAAGCGTTCAATCTCCAAGCAGTCAGTTGCAGAGAAACTAGATTTGGGTGATGGAAGGGTCCCTGAATGAGAAGGTCCTGCCTCAATGGAAGCTTCCACGGTGGCAGAGAGGACATGTCCACTAGATCGACATATCAAGTCCTGCAAGGCCACTCAGGCGCGATTAGAATTACTGAAGCCCTCTCCTGTTTGATCCGAGCAATCACCCGAGGCAGGAGAGCAAACGGCGGAAACACATAAGCTAGGCTGAACGACCAAGGCACTGCCAAGGCATCTATCAGTTCGGCCTGAGGATCCCTTGACCTGGATCCGTATCTTGGAAGCTTGGCATTCTGACGAGACGCCATCAGATCCAACTCCGGTCTGCCCCATCTGAGGATCAGAGTGGCAAAGACCTCCGGATGGAGTTCCCACTCCCCCGGATGAAACGTCTGTCTGCTTAAAAAGTCCGCTTCCCAGTTGTCCACTCCTGGGATGTAGATTGCTGACAGATAACAAGAGTGAGCCTCCGCCCACCGAATTATCTTGGATACTTCTGTCATCGCTAAGGAACTCTCCCTGATGATTGATGTAAGCCACAGTCGTGATGTTGTCCGACTGAAAGCGAATGAATTTGGCCGAAACCAACTGAGGCCACGCTTGAAGCGCATTGAATATTGCTCTCAATTCCAGAATATTGATTGGAAGAAGTGCCTCCGACTGAGTCCACACACCCTGAGCCTTCAGGGAATTCCAGACTGCACCCCAACCTAGAAGGCTGGCGTCCGTTGTCACTATCACCCATGAGGGCCTGTGAAAGCACGTCCCTTGGGACAGATGATCCTGAGACAACCACCAAAGAATAGAGTCTCTTGTCTCCTGATCCAGATTTATCTGAGGAGACAAATTTGTATAATCTCCATTCCACTGCCTGAGCATGCTCAGCTGTAGTGGCCTGAGATGAAAACGAGCAAACGGAATGATGTCCATTGCCGCCACCATTAATCCAATTACCTCCATGCACTGGGCCACTGATGGTCAAAGATTGGACTGAAGGGCTCAGCATGTATTCAGAATCTTTAACCTTCTGACCTCTGTCAAGAACATTTTCATGGATATGGAATCTATTAGTGTTCCCAGGAAGGGAACCTTGGTCTGTGGAATCAATTAACTCTTTTCTAGATTCACCTTCCACCCGTGAGTCCTCAGAAAGGACAGAACCATGTCTGTATGAGACTTTGTCAGATGGTAAGACGACGCCTGTTTTAGAATATCGTCCAGATAAGGCACCACTGCAATACCCCGCGGCCTGAGAACCGCCAAGAGGGACCCTAAAACCTTCGTGAAGATCCTGGATGCCGTGGCCAACCCGAAGGGAAGAGCCACAAACTGAAAATGTTTGTCCAGGAAGGCAAACCTTAGGAACTGATGATGATCCTTGTGGATAGGGATATGCAGATATGCATCCTTCAAGTCGACGGTAGTCATGTATTGACCCTCCTGGATCAATGGCAGAATTGTTCGAATAGTCTCCATTTTGAAGGATGGGACTCTGAGAAACTTGTTCTAAAATGGGTCTGAACGTTCCCTCTTTTTTTGGGAACCATGAAAAGATTTGAGTAAAACCCCCGGATCGGGGGCCGCCCCTTCATGCTGTCTTGGTAGCAGCAGCGGGCTTCTTGGATTGTTTAGCCTTGTTCCAAGACTGGTTGGGTCTCCAGACAGATTTGGCCTGAGCAAAACTCCCTTCCTGCTTGGCGGAGGAAGAGGAAGGAGAGGGGACTCCTCTAAAGTTCCGAAAGGAGCGAAAAATTTTTTGTTTACTCCTCAGTTTAGTTGTTTTATCCTGAGGTAGAAGATGCCTCTCTTTTTGTCTGGTCTGCAGACAATCGTGAAAGAAGGAATCTCCCCCTTGGGAGAGAACTTTTGAACTCCAGCTGATACCCTTGGGACACGATCTCCAGTGTCCAAGGATCCTGAACATCTCTTACCCAAGCCTGGGCAAAAAAAAGAGAGTCTGCCCCCTACTAGATCCGGTCCCGGATCGGGAGCCGCCCCTTCATGCTGTCTTGGTAGCAGCAGCGGGCTTCTTGGATTGTTTAGCCTTGTTCCAAGACTGGTTGGGTCTCCAGACAGATTTGGCCTGAGCAAAACTCCCTTCCTGCTTGGCGGAGGAAGAGGAAGGAGAGGGGACTCCTCTAAAGTTCCGAAAGGAGCGAAAATTATTTTGTTTACTCCTCAGTTTAGTTGTTTTATCCTGAGGTAGAAGATGACCCTTACCTCCCGTAATGTCAGAAATTATTTCTTTCAAGTCAGGACTAAATAGGGTCCTTTCCTTTGAAAGGAATAGCCAAAAGCTTTGACTTAGATGACACGTCGGCAGACCAAGATTTTAACCATAACGCTCTACGTGCTAAAATGGCAAATCCGGCATTCTTAGCTGCCAATTTGGCAATCTGAAAGGCGGTATCTGTAATAAAAGAATTAGCCAGCTTAAGAGCCTTAATTCTGTCTAGAATCTCCTCTAAAGGAGTCTCAGGTTTGAGGGACTCTTCCAAGGCCTCAAACCAGAAGGCCGCCGCAGTGGTAACTGGCACAATGCAGGCCGCTGGCTGTAAGAAGAAACCCTGATGAATAAACATTTTCTTTAGAAGACCCTCCAATTTCTTATCCATAGGGTCTTTGAAAGCACAGCTGTCCTCAATAGGAATAGTTGTACGCTTAGCCAGGGTAGATATAACACCTTCCACCTTAGGGACTGTTTGCCAAGAGTCCCGAACAGTGTCAGCTATAGGAAACATCTTTTTGAAATTAGGAGAGGGTGAAAACGGGATACCCGGTCTGTCCCATTCCCTCTTAATAATCTCAGAGATTCTCTTAGGAACCGGAAAGACGTCAGTGTAAGCAGGTACCTCTAAGTATTTGTCCATCTTACACAATTTCTCTGGTGGGACCACAATAGGATCACAGTCATCCAGAGTCGCTAAAACCTCCATAAGTAACAGACGGAGGTGCTCAAGCTTAAATTTAAAAGGACATGACGTCCGAGTCCGTCTGAGGTAAAGCACTTCCCGAATCGTAAAGTTCCCCCTCAGACAGAAGTTCCCTGACCCCCAATTCAGATCCCTGTGAGGGTACATCGGAAATGGCTAACAACGCATCAGAAGGCTCAGCATTCAAATTGACCTCTGTCCTACTGCGTTTACCCTGTAGCACTGGCAACTTAGATAATACCTCTGTAAGGGTAGTTGACATAACTGCAGCCATATCCTGCAGAGTAAATGAATTAGACGCTGTTGAAGAACCAGGCGTCGCTTGGGTGGGCGTTAAAGGTTGTGACGCTTGGGGAGAAGTTAGCGGTATACCATGATTCTCCTCAGACTGAGAATCATCTTTAGAAAAATGTTTTGCTTTACATTGTAAGGCCCTCTCAGTACACGAAGGGCAAAAAGTCAGAGGAGGTTCCACAGTGGCATCTAAACACATAGAGCAAGGAGTTTCCTCCTCAGTGTCAGACATGTTAAACAGGCTAGCAATCCTATTAATAGTCATACTTGCTTAAATATTGATCTCTGAATTAAATTAAAATGAGAAAAAAATGTATGCCAAAAAAACTGTACTGCGCCTTTAAATTTTAAAAGCGCAACTATTTTTTTGAAAACTGCAAAAAACGTCTTTTGACCAGAAAAAAACTTTTTTAAAGTGCCCAAATATTTTTAATATTGCATCCACTTGCCTATATATGCAAAATGCTAAATATATCGTTTATAACAAGATTTGAATATTTATATAAATATGGCCCCTGCACCATGCCACAGCTCTGCTGTGGCGCCTACCTGCCCCCGGAATGAAGTTGTGCTATATCGTGAAAGTACTTTTCGATAGGTTTAGAAGACAAATCAGGCCACTCAGAGCCCCAGTCTCTGCTGCCATGTCCGAAGGAACACTGCGCGTCTGCTTGCGCAAAATTAGGCCCCGCCCATCGTGGGCGTACACAGAATCTGACTAAGACCCGCATGGGTCGCAGTATACAAGAAAAAATACATGCCATGTGCCCCCTTGATATGCAGGCTAAGTCGTAATCCTGCAGTCCTTGCACCAGCAATAAAGTTAACAATGCATCAAGTAAAAAAACGCATCTCCCAGCATCCAGCCCCAAAGGTCTTTACATACTTTAGCAAATACCATAAATAAAATAAAGGGATTTCAGGTACACCATTCTCTCATTAGTGCATACTGCTTACCCTTCCCCATATAGGGGATAATGACAGTCTGTTCTGATTCAATCTCCCCAGAAACAAAAGACTGCACATACCTCAATGTTGCTTGTAGCAAGACACGGTTCTCCACACTGAAGATTTTCTCACACATACCTTGTGGGAACCATTATGGATCTTAGATAATGTTTGCTAAGATCATTAACATCAGGGCAGAAAATAATATGTCTCCACTCCTCCTGGAAAGCAATAGACTGACGATTTCCCCCTGAGAAAAATAGCACTCTCTGGCACTATTTAAAAAAACAAAAAACTTCTTGATTGAAGAATCTACACTAACACCTCACTTTACCTCTTCCTATTACTAACACAGGCAAAGAGAATGACTGGAGGTGGAGGGAAGGGAGGAGCTATATATACAGCTCTGCTGTGGTGCTCTTTGCCACTTCCTGTTAGCAGGAGGTTAATATCCCACAAGTAAGGATGAAATCTGTGGACTCGTCATATCTTGTAGAAGAAAAGTGTATTTATAGAACTGTTAGTTATGCAAAACTGGGGAATCGGTAATAAAGGGATTATCTTTCTTTTTAAGCAACACAAATTCTGGTGTTGACTGTCCCTTTAAGCGCTGCATTGCAAAAAGTTCTACATACTAAACAGTTTATACTTACCTCATGAATTCATTTCTTTCACAATGGTGAGAGTCCACATGATCATTACATATGTGAGTACACTGCAGTCCACTAGGAGGAGGGAAAAAAAACACAGCTACATTTCAGAGCTTTTGTCCCACCCATTCTCTTTGTAATATATATGGCCAAGTAGAGAGGAACAACTAGTCCTGCAGCCATCTGTATAGCACCAAGTTAGGACTTGTCGACTCTCACCATCATGAACTAAATTAATCTATCAAGTAGGCATACATTTTGTTTTCTTTCATAAAATTATTAGAATCCACAGGATCATCACACATACCTAAGCAGTGAAGTCCACTATAAATTAGAGGGGGATAATACAGCTATGTTACTGATCAGGCATAATGTCCTGCAATACTTTCCTGCTAAAAGCAGCACCAGAAGAGGCATGCACATCTTAATGGTAGAATCAAAAAGAAGAAGAAGAAGAAGTAGCCGCTCTTTACAGATCTGATTCATGGAGCTCTCAATCTGGAAGGCCCATGAAGTAGACACTAGTCTGTTGTGATAATCATGCAGAATGGTAGAAAAAAGGTGGCCTCATTAACAATTAAATGATGAGTCTACAACCTCAACAACTGTGTGATTTATTGATCCAGAAGGATCGTCTGAGACAGGTCATCATAATTCCTGCTCTACTGCAACACAAGGCATGGTTGCAGAGATTTCAGGTGAAACTTGGCAAAGGGCATTGTGCTTCAGGTAGTCACCATCAGACCCATATCTTCCATGCATTGAGCCACTGTGGGTAAAGAAGTGTGCAGACGACAAGAACACAA